>NW_027249294.1:0-300723 GCF_030848795.1 Temnothorax nylanderi | reverse complement strand
TTCTTCTCTTTCTCAAATATACTCGTTACCATTGTTCTTCAATTTGCTTTATTTTATGTGTGTCGATTGTGCTGCGCTCCCTCTCCTCCCTCCAATCGAGATCCACCCGCGATCTCGCCTGGAGAATTCACGCCTGAGATATTTTGCGTTTGAGTATTAGAGTCGGAAGTAGAGTAACGTGGTGCGCGTATTCGCACCTGGCGCCCATTATCGCATTAAAAATTGTCTGGTCGAGCTACCGTCTTGCTACAGAGATTTCGGGAAACATGGAGATTAGGCCTGAGATAAGGAAAAGCGACGGCACGCTCCTTTTCGGCCGGCGAGGACCGAAGGGACATCGTCGTCGTCGTCATAATATATATATATATATATATATATATATATCACGATAGTTTTAGTTTTCTTTATCTGTACATAAAAAGACAGGAGGTTTCTTTTAATTATTTAAAAAATTATCACTATTTTGCTTAAACTTGAAGATGTATGTAAAATTACACTAGAAACATTAGCACTAAAGATCCAACTTAACCGAATATGATATATCGTATTTAATTGTATTTATCACGTATCGGTTTGAAATTTCTTGTTTAATTATTACTATATTGGAATATACGTATAGAATGTATACATGTAATGCTTACATCAATCTTTGCGGTCAAGCAAGGGACCGCATTTTTGACATTGACACTTGGCCCTTTCTTTGTTGAACTTGCTCTTTTTTTTTGTTGATACAAAATTAGATGAAGGAAATTATCCCGGTACAGTGATTATAGACATCTTCACGTTTCCTCCACCAACTTTCCATAACCCCCAAAAGTCTAAGCGAGATTTCTTATTTATCGGATAGAGCAATGACTCGTGTATGTTATTGTCGTTCCATTTAATTAGAAACTGCATACCAAAAAGTAAGAATAATATTAAACGCACTTGTCGAAATTTGTATTCGCAGTTTTCATTCTAGTGCGACTGAAATGTGATAGTCCAGTGTCTAGTTTTCAGTTTTGACAAGTACTTACCCACCCTTAAATATTTATTTCTAAGTTAACAGTATGCAATTTGGAATAAAATGGATTTACGCAAACAAATATCTGATGCGAATAAATAGTGAAAACAAGTAAAAACAAATTTTAAGCCTCGAGATTTAAAAGTTTTAGTAAGTCTTATATTACTGATTCCGCCAAGACATGTGCTTTCTTCTTGGATGCAATCATGCTCTTCGAACATGTTTGTTCAGATTGGATTTTACTTTTCTGTGTGACAACAAATAAGTAATGTGCATAATTAGTTAGTGTGAATTATTTCCTATTTGATATATGCAAAACTTCTGGTACATACTTTATTTGTATCCTTCCCATTGAAATGTCCTTCTCCATCATTATTTATTTCCCTACACAAGTTACAGATAAAATAACTTTCTAGTTTTGATAGTCAATGTCTTCTAAGTAACTGATATTAAAAGGAGAACCTGATGTAACACACGCTGAAAATAAGGTAATTTTGGGGAATTTTTTTTTAAGAAACAATTTAATAAAACCTTTTAAAATTTTAATATGTATTAAAATTTTAATCTCGCGATCCTTATATATATAAGTAAGGTTATGGAAAGAGTTATTTTGAATAGATTAAATATTAAGATTAAAAAATCCATGGGCTCGCTAAAATGCCTATTACCAAAATAATTATCGGCGAATTTATCGCCTCATATTGCTATTGAATATGTGCCTTTCGAACGAGGCATTATACTGTTGTATCATCTAGAAAAAATGTATATATATATATATATATATACATATCGATACACCGGTGTATCGAGAAAATAGAGGCGGATCTCCAAATGGAAACAAATGCAGGCGAATAGTGCGAGTGCCGAGCGAATAGAGACTGCAGATGTATATTCAGATGCGGCAATATATGAGAGAAAGAGGATGAGTAGGAGAGAGGGAGGGGGAAGAGAGAGAGATGAGAGACCGGATGTTGGGTGCTATAAGAGGTGCGGTGCGCTCGGCGAGCCGAGCGACACGAACGATACGTACGGACGTGCAAACGCGTTTCGCTTGGTCCGTACGAATGTGTAAAACGTTTGTGGAATACGCACACGAAAGGGGCACGTACGACGAAGTCGATGCGGGGACCATCGTTTCCCGTTCGCTCGCGCTCGTAGTCGATCGCTACCGTCGTGTAACTTAAGCCCTTTGCACAATAGGCGATAGCGATAGCGATAGCGACAGCGACAAAAGTGCCGACAAGCTATACCTTAAAATTCAATTTGTATAAAATTAATTCATATAAAAAACTGAAAAACTGAAATAAAATTTTAATGCTAAAAAATTTGTGTGCTAAGCAAGAGCTGTACATAATTGTTAATGATTAAGGTGTAGCACTTTATTGAAAGATATTTTACCTGCAATGTATGAACATGTTCAATAATAGATACAGACCATAGAAAATAAATAAAACAATAACCAAAAAAAAATTTTTTTTAAATACAGTAAAAGAAAAATTTATTTTTTTCTCGAGGAAAGACTCAAACTTCAAGAAGGCTTCAACATCAGGTAGAGGAAAGATATTTGGCCATCCTTGTGGCTTCGTTAACTGCTCAGAATCATCATTTCCTACATGTATCAGAATATTCTCCAGCAGCTAACCCAACCCGACAGAGGTCTCCACCGTGTCTCCTGCCGACCCTTAACGTCCTCGAGCCTCGAGCCAGGAGCCTTAACATTCGAAATCATTTCGCTAAGTGACTCAGGCCTGGTTGGATCCGCGGCGTTGAAGAAGAAATTAAAAATGAAGAAGCTAGCGTTATTGACCACTTTCACGTTTTTCAAAGGTATAAGTACTATTTTCAATTATCATTTATACCTCAAAATTTAAATATAATATATAGTATTTTACTCAAATTATATATAATATATAGTATTTCTAAAATTTTAATAGATGGATTATTGGATATTTTTAAAAAGCTGAAAACATGGCAACAGATCCTATTTTTAATCATATTCACCATATTATCGTGGTGTTTATCATACGTATTTTATCGGTTTAAACATAGGTAATATAACACATATACTACGTTTACGCGAGCGTTACTTCTGTAGTAATTTACGATATATCACTCGTTTACGCGGAGTAAATTATCGCAAGTTACTATAAAATCCCGTTTACGCGAAGTGCATGAATATACAATTCTTTAAGATTCGGTCAATTAATTCCCGAAAAATTGAAAAAATTTCGGTACCGGCTTCCAAAAAGATCGGTAACGAAAAATTATACACTTTATAGCACTCCCCGGAAAATTCTACCCCTGTTTAATCTATATTTCTTTGAGATTCGGTCAATTATTTCCCGAAAAATTAGAAAAATTAGAAAAATTAAAAAAACCGGTTTCCAGAAAATCGGTAACGAAAAACTATACACATAGTGGCACTCCCCGGAAAATTCTACCCCTATTTCATATACGTTTGGTGAAAATTCGATTCAGGGGTTTGGGCTGGGCGTTGATGAGTGAGTGAGTGAGTGAGTGAGTGAGTCAGTCAGTCAGGACATCTTCCTTTATATATATATAATAGAGAAAAAGGGGCTATTAGGGTCGAACGCGGTTCTTCGTGCGTGGAATCAGTTTATTCGTCTTCTTGGAGTACATTGAAAATAAACGTTTCGGCTCATTTTTGAGCCATCCTCAGCATTAACAAGCGATTTGCCGTACGTTTCCCTTGTCAACTGGCGAGCTTACAGACTCGAATTAACGTGAACCAAATGATCCTTATCTGTAATTTTTATAAAAAAGTTAGATGCAATAAGAGCGAAAAAGCTTTATAGACTAAGGCCAGACGAAAAGGCAATTAAAAACGCGAATTTCAGAGCATCGTAACCACATTCACAGAAATACCACGACACAATCTGTCATCACGGAACACAGATTAAATTTGGATCACGAATTTGATTGGGAGAACGTGGAAATCCTTGATAAAGAGAGATATTTATCCAGAAGATTAGTCTCTGAAATGACTCATATTAAATTACAGAGAAATAGTATTAATTTGCAGGATAACACCGAATTTTTACACCATGCATATATAGCCGTTTTAAATAAATTGTAAACTATGCCCATGAACGCTTCTCACTGGCTAACTAAACTCGGTGACGTGTCGAGTTCTGGCGTTGTCATTGGTACTTAGACCAGATATCATAACAATCCATTATCTTATTGACACAACTATCTATGCTAAACGTTATCGATGGCGTGACTTGTGACACGCTCCTTCTTTTCAAATTTTTGTCATTTCATTGCTGCGTAACGTGTGGACGGGACGGATAAGTCCTTTCGCTACTTTTATTGTATACGGCTTCATGCCCCACGTTCACCTCGACCTTTTGGTGAGTCTATAAAGCTTTTTCGCTCTTATTGCATCTAACTTTTTTATAAAAATTACAGATAAGGATCATTTGGTCCACGTTAATTCGAGTCTGTAAGCTCGCCAGTTGACAAGGGGAACGTACGGCAAATCGCTTGTTAATGCTGAGGATGGCTCAAAAATGAGCCGAAACGTTTATTTTCAATGTACTCCAAGAAGACGAATAAACTGATTCCACGCACGAAGAACCGCGTTCGACCCTAATAGCCCCTTTTTCTCTATTATTGTAATTCCCGAGGGTCATTCTATGATTTTATATATATATATATATATGTATATATAGTCGTATTAAACCTGCTGCCGATTGGTCTTCTGTTAAGATAAGAGTTTTGGGACAAGCAAACACTCTCGCTAATGCTGAAAAAAAGCTCAAAAGGCAGAGGATACATCTCAATTAAGCAGTGAATCGAATTCGGAGACATCTTTTTCTTCGAAACGACAGAGAAAAACACCTTCTCGATTTCATAATATTGATGATGATGCATCTTCATCTTCTGATGAAGAAACCACACAAAAAGAACTCACACAGCCAAAAAACCGAACTCAGAAGAAAACTACGGACTCAGAAAATATTCCTACATCCCGTTGTTCCACCTTTTCCTGAATCTGAAGGAATTCTAACTAAGATTTTTACAATGATCGAAGAAGTGAAATTTGAAATAGCCAAATTAAAACAAAATCAGCAAGAAATTAAAAGAGGAATAGATTGCTTTACTGGCATCAAATAACAATATAAATATAAATAAATTCAGTCGTCTACTTCCAATTACTTCTATAGAATCTTTCAACGATATTCCCGGGAAAAAAAGATTATTATATATAAATATATATGGATTACATATGAATTTTGTCTCTATATGATCATATATAATGCTAAAGATACTTCTAGGAGCGAGAGGCTTTAAAATTCTCCCAATCGTCATCGATACAAGAGATACAATGCCTACAGGAACAATATCCTGTCTTAAGCCTTGTGTACACGATACTAGAAATCGGTCCGAGTTTCGGTTTAAGCCAATCAACTTGCAGCTCTTACAGAAAAGCAGCAGTTTCATTCTTTACAAGAGATTCAACAAAAGTGCAAGAAACAGAAAAAGATTTGAGCTAATGCAAATAATAAAAATGATGGAGTTTCCTAGAGGAAGAAGAACACGCGCCACGCAAAGAACGCGACTCGCGAGCTAGGTTATATACGTATCGTTACAACGTGGAGGTCGTGGAGACGATGATTTCACAATTAATAATGTGTTAAACGACATTTATTTCGACGTGTTATTTCGACCCGCAGGGAGGATTGATTTACCGCGCAATCCTTTGGGCTTAACAAACCCACAGACCCGAGTTTAATAGTGGACTGCAAAAACAGTGATATGCTTCAAAGCCTTCTGAAAAAGATGCGGAAGTTAAACAAATTTATATCCAGCAGATTGTCTGACAAGGCGCTGAAATGATATTACTCGAAGGTTGACTGCGTCGAATTAAGTTGCAATGACCTCCTACGAGAACTAAGAAGAATGAAGAAGAATGTATGGACAACGACCAGATCAATTTGATGTTACGAGTGCGTCTGAAGTTTCAAACTTTCAAGAAAGTATATTTGATGTTACGACCGAGATCAATTTGATGATCTCACCTCTAACTGTCTTGTTATTATAGATACTTGTCTATATGTGTTGACATTAAATACATAATATGTATAGCCTTGTCAGTTCGCGGAAATCTTCCAGGACAGTCGGATCGTTGTCTTCATATACGCTCGTATTAAACGTAATAGTTCGAGTTTTTTTTTTAAGTTTAATACAAAATTTAAAAAAAAAACTCGAACTAAAAAAAAATTTGGAACGCAGGTAAAATCTTCGGACTACCTGCATGAAAAAGTGACGCTTGGAAAAATCGAGTGCCCGTCTCAGATACGGAGATTATCAGCTATATCATCGAGGATATTCCTAACCAGGAACTACGCACGCAAGCTAGAGTGCAATGCTACCAGACATTAGATGCGATATGCTGACCGCATTCGCAAGTGTTTCATCATTTATTTACTCGGGGGCCCTACTTCTGATTTTAAACATTTGCAGCATATTCTACCATCAAACATCAGCGATGCGAGTCGTTTGGCAAGGCAGCCGAACGGCGACAGGCTGTGCGGCAACGAGTAAGTTGACCGGCAATGCTTGTCGTTGATTTGATCATAACACGGTTAAGAGGTGAGATCATCAAATTGATCTCGGTCTTGACCATAGAGATATAAGAATAGAGTGCGCATCAAGCGAGCTAAAAAAGCGATATAGAAATAGAAAGAAATACTAGAATGTTCATGTTTTAAATTTTTTCATTAAAGTAGGATATATTAAATATATATAGACATATGTATGTATGACGTATGTATTATGCATTATTTTCATTTTTTATATTGCTTCCTCATAGAGAAAGCTTTGTTTTCGTAAAAAAAATTTTTTTTATTTGTTTTTCTGAATGTGTTCAGAATGTTCTAAAACGTCGAAAAATTGTAATTTTAAAAAATGTCTGTATGTATGTATGTGTGTGTGTATGTGTGTATGTGTGTATGTGCCAAATTTACCGAAATTTCTATAACTCCAGAACTAATCAACCAAATCTTAACGTATCATATATATCATATATATATATATGATCGTACATCAAGAGATGGTTGCCGTTGGTGTCCTGTCGGTACTTGACGATGATCACCGGCACCACCAATATCAGCTATAAAAAATGAAAATAATGCATAATACATACGTCATACATACATATGTCTATATATTATAGCTGATATTGGTGGTGCCGGTGATCATCGTCAAGTACCGACAGGACACCAACGGCAACCATCTCTTGATGTACGATCATATATATATATATATATATATATATATATATATATATATATGTATACAAACGATGAAATGGTGCAAGTAGAAACTTGCACATTGCTTCCTCATAGTTCTTAAGTGTGCAAGTAGAAATCTGCACATTGTTTACTTATAGTTCTTAAGCTTTTATTTTATTCGATGCATAATTAGTAGTATTTATTTATTTGTTTTGGCTTCCTCATAGAGGAACCTTTGTGAGCGAAGGTTTCTACTTGCACACTTAAAAACTATGAAACAATGTGCAAATTTATAATTTACATACTTAAAAATTTTAAGAAAGTTTCTACTTGAGTGCATCACCCGTAAGAATTAGAAAAATTAAAAAAAACGTTATTAACTTAAAAACTATTGGACCGAATTTGTATTAAAACCATATAAAATAGGGGTAGAATTTTCCGGCGAGTGCTATAGAGTGTGTATTTTTTTCGTTACCGATGTTCTGGAAACCGATTTTTTAATTTTTCTAATTCTTACGGGTAAAAAAATTTTAAAAATCGGTTTCCAGAAAATAGATAACGAAAAACTATACATTCTATAGCATTCCCCGGAAAATTCTACCCCTATTTCATATACAATTCGTTAAGATTTGGTTGATTAGTTCTGGAGTTATAGAAATTTCGGTAAATTTGGCACATACACACATACACACATACACACATACACACACACATACATACATACAGACATTTTTTAAAATTACAATTTTTCGACGTTTTAGAACATTCTGAACACATTCAGAAAAACAAATAAAAAAAATTTTTTTAACGAAAACAAAGCTTCCTCTATGAGGAAGCAAAAGCTGTCTTTTCGCGATAGAAATAGAAAAAGAAAGCTGCAATATGGACCCCTTCTGTCTTTGTCTGACAACACATAAGAAATGGAAGATATTAACAAAATATTAACCATGTAATATTTAATTGCGGATTATATATATCCACTCGGGAATTACGTCAACCAATCCAAATCGACAAGATGTCAAGCTCAAAATCATCCCTCTCAACAAGGAGTGTAACAACAAGGAGGCGGCACATCCACTGTCAGTAATGAAATACCAAGTCTTCCCTCTGATTCGGTTGAGAATCTACTGGATATGGGGATTCTAGAAGAAAACCCTTCGGAGAGCAGGCCTCCGGCACTAAAGAGGAAGAGAAATCTTCCAACAGACGAGACAGATGTGCAAGATTCTTATTTCAAATACATTGAGGAAACCTTTCCTCAATCTCCAAGAGATATTCTCCCATTTTTAAATAATCCCCCTCATCAATTCATCCGTCTTCTCCTCGCAACTTGCAAGTCTATTGGCGTTTTCGATTTGTGACGAACCTGGCTCGGGTTAGTTCATAGACATAGAATACATACATAATATGTATATGTGTTCTATGTCCATGAGCTAACCCGAGCCAGGTTCGTCACAAATCGAAAACGCCATATGGATCTCCCCCCCCCTCCCTTAGAAAGAGCCGCCACAACACGGTTTTATTATTGCTGTGTATTTAATCGCACAGTTTAGGAACAGAAAGAATAAAGCATACACTGCTTGAGAACAACAGGATAAAAGTGTTACGCTCAGACAACGGCAGGGAATACTTGTCAAAGGAGTTTGGCGAATTTTTACGGACAAGGGGAATTCGTCATGAGAACTCTACACCGTACGTTCACCAGCAGAATGGGCGTGGCGGAATGTGAGATGCGAACACTCGTAGAGATCTCAAGTCAAAGAAGTCGTAACTACGGAATACTACCGAACTCGGAGACTACGAGATGCGTACGATATACTAATTAACCGAACGCGAGCAACAATACCGTGGCGCAGTGCTGTGTGTCATTTGTGTGGTATAAATTATAATCTCTGAAAAAGAAGAAGAAGAAGCTTGTGTTATTTAAATCGAGTAAAAAATATTTGCTTCAAAAATGATTTGCCGTGATTTCATGGCTCGCGTATGCTGTAAAAATCCCTGTAAAGTCATAAATTGCACTAATGCATCTTCCAATGGCAACAAGTTTTGTAAATTGGTACATCTCACAGAGTACGAAATCCAGAAAGTTAACGAAAACGTACAACCCTTTCGGCAAACTCTATAATGAAATGAAACGATTAGCATTTTTTTTTTTAAGATAAACTTTCCCAGTAGAATTCGACCAAATTGCTTTCGACCAAATCATTGAGGTCATTATGCTCATTTAGAGAGATCGATGCCATTAAAGAATTTAAAAAAATCAAACGAGAAACCACTTCAACAACAGATTCAACAGCTCAAAAAATCAAACAAAGAATTTAAAAAAAAATTAAAGAAATCAAACAAACAGCTCAATTCAAGGCTTAATGAGTTCGAAAAAGAACTGGTTGAAAGTAATAAAAAAATTAGAGCATTTACCAACTTAATATGGATTTTGACCTTAGGCGAGGACGCACGAATAAAAAAAAAAAATTATTGACAAATATCCACGACATCCACGACAGATCAAATTCTTATAAGCGTGTGCAACAGAGACAAGCGAAAATATTCCTGCGTTATTCGCGGTTAATATTCGTAATACATTCGGTTGTTACGGATGCTTTGCGGATCTTAACGGCTTATAGAAATGTAACGAGAGCTCTTAAACTTAAATTGTGAATTTCTTTTTTTATCGCTCATCAATTGGATGGATAAAATTAACGCTTGAGCGAATAAAACTCATTTAGACAAATATATTCAGCTGATCGGGCAAATTATATTATTAATACAATAAACTTTATTGTTGCCTAACAGTAATTTTTATTGAATTTATTGGGCAACAGGAACGAGGAGGAACTAAGGAAAAGGAACGTAATTTTAAGGGTTGAGAAGGAGAAATGGGGAGGCAAGGAATCAAACTGGGAGAAAGTAAAGGAGCGCAAGAGACGCAGTCACCAATCGTTAGCGGCTAGTGTAATACGGGTAAAACACAGTGCATTTTAGAACACAGCTTCTATGTGGAGAGACGGTAATCGTACAATTCGTACGTACAACTTTGAATGCTGTTTTTTCATCCTGTGAATAGAAATGGGAAAGTATTCAAAATATACAAAGAAATATAATGAAGACTGGGAGAAAGAACCTATATTTTCTCGTAAGTGATATCTTCTTAACCTCAATACCAAACTTTTCTATGAATTTATTGCATATATTTATAATAGTTTTAAAGTACTCTCTTTCTCTTTTTGTAATTTAGATTGGCTTCAAAGGACCTCAGAGGTTCTCATAAGCGAAGGAAAGCCTGAGGCTTACTGTAAACTATGCCGCACAACCCTAAGGCCTCATCGAACAGACTTAGTGGACCATACCAAAGCCAAAAAGCACAAACAAGCCGAAAGTGCTCTACCTTCTCGTAAAGGCAGCTGTCAGACTATTCTTCAGTCTTATGGTGTGCAATATATGTTTTCGAGTTCTTTTATTTTAGATGTATGCGTGGTTGCTTGAAATATTGATGGTGGCATAATCACATGTTTCCCGACGGGAAATAATTTAAAAAATGTGTCGATTGTATCTTATTTTATACAAGCGCGTTCATACTAGTCGCGTATGCGCGAAGCAACATGTTAGAAAAACAAAAGAATATCTGAATATATATCACATCAAAACCGCAAGCGGTCTCAATGCAATCGGTCTGAAAGGTATAAGCAGAAGTTTGTTTTCACATCCAAGCAATTAAGCAAATATAATATTCAAAAGAAAAGAAGTGATCAATAATTCAAAATAAGTTTCCTTCGCTTCGCTGATAAAGAGTACGCGCGAGAGGGAATTGACGGTTCGTTTCGGACAGAAGTATGATCTAACCTATATGCGTCGCAGCAAAGGATTTTTGTAATTTATTTCTCTTTATATTTTATATCTGATATAAATATTGATGATAAAATGTAATAATTTTTGATTTATTAATATGCCATTATATACGCGATAATAACAAAACGTTTGCATTTGTGCTTCGATAAAATATGAACTGCGCAAATCGGATTAAAAAATTATACATTTTTTTTTGTTATAAAATCCTTTAGAAACTTGCGAAAAAAAGATTTATTCCAAGAATCAACTCTCTATCTTTTGAACTGAAAAGACTATACTTTTGAAATAACATCTCGTTGAAACAAGAATAAATTAGCAGCAGCATCGTGTTATATCAAAATTTTATTATACCTATATGTAAAAAAACTAACCATATGGAATAATTACAAGAACGGCAATTTTCCTCGATAATACTCTTAATTAATACTGTATCGAACTTCATCTGCTCGGTTCGCAAATCGATATCTAAGAAACTTTGGTTTGCGTCGTAAAAAATATTCGCCACTTATTGTTAAAATGGTAGCAAACTTAATAAATGAATAACAAATATTTTGCACACGAAGTTTCAACTTTATTGCATAAAATTCTTCAAAATTTGGTAGAACAAATTTGAGAATCAAGATGAATATCATATAAGCTCACGGATTTCACCAGACAGACGTAAAATCAAAAACTAATTGGAAAAAAATATTTTTGTGTGTGTAATATATCTCGATTAATGTAAATAAGAAACACTGGAGGAACTGGAACCGTATATCGCCTTCAACGTCAAGGGATCATCATGTTACGGTTCCCTCTGGAGAACAAATTGATTTGGACAGTTTTAATCTTATTTCATTTATATATCAACATGATGATGACAATTACGACGAGGCTAATTTTGCCAGCTGTCGCGAAAGAATCCGCGCTCGAGTTGCAATCATTACGCGATAAAATAAATACCGCAGTCGCGGCTTTGAATAAATTAAATCGCACACCTGAAGAGCTATGGAGCGATATCCTCATAAGTCTCGAATCACAAAAACTCGATGCAGTTACGCGAAAGGCATGGAATTTAAAGTTTAGTGAAAATCGAAATCCTCCGTCATACGATGACTTTAGAAAATTCTTGGATAACCGAATCCGCGCTCTCGAGAATTGGAAGCTCCCCCCTTCTTCCTCCGATAAATCGAAAAATGCGAATCCTCATAAGATAAGTGCAAACGTATGCGCGAAAACTTTCCCGCCGTGTTCGTTGTGTAAAGCAAAGCATGCTTTCTCTGTCTGTCCAAAATTTACCGAGAAGAGTCCGAATCAGCGACGAGAAATTGTACAAAAGGAGAAGGTATTTCAATTGTTTAAGTCAAAATCATGGAGCAAAGACGTGCTCCAGTACATATTCGTATCGTCTTTGTCAACGAAGATATCACACGCTGCTTCACGTAGATTCCGACTCTTCTTCGAAACCCGCAGAGGTCACGGTGTCGACCGAAACGCCGAAAACCGTTGAATCGAAAGGCAACGAAGTAAACTCATTGTTTGCGTCGTCGCATACCAATCGTTTGCATGTTTTGCTCGCGACAGCTCGGATCACCGTTAGCACGTCGTCCGGTCGTGCTGTTATCGTGAGAGCCTTGCTCGATCAAGGCTCCGAAATGACCTTCATAACCGAGGAACTCGCGCAGTGTTTACGGTTAAAGAGAATGCGAATGCCGACCTCAGTTTCGGCTGTCGGGTGTATAAATGCCGGGATGCTTATCGGTACGCGGCTCAAATAACGATCTCTCCGAAAAATAAACAGACTCCGGCATTCTCGACGACCGCATTAATTTTAAAATCGCTAACGGCATACGCACCAAAGCGTTTGCCGCTCGAGCATACATTGGCTCATCTCGAGGATCTCCCATGGGCTGATCACGACCCCATGAGCGCAGATCCCATAAGCATCATTATAGGCGCTGAATTGTACAGCTCTCTCATTACAGATGAAATTCGAAAAAGGGCGGTAGGACAGCCTATCGCTTAAAATTCGGTGTTGGGATGGGTAATATCGGGGCCCATCGCTTCTTCTCATGTGGCATCTCACGCCAACGACTTCGTCAAACTGTCCGCCTGGCAGTGTCCTCAAATCGGATCACGCGGGAGTATTAACGGCGATCGGCCGCGAGGCCTCACGCCACTCTGACACGCTTGGCTCTAGAACACCGTGACCGCCGGGGCACGAAGCCCTCGGGGCACGCGCTCCGCCTAACCGAGTAAGTAAGGAAACGATGAAAGTGGCGTCGCACGATCAACCATCGTTCACGGTGAATGCTCACCATTGTCTCAATTTCCTGTCGCTTGAACAGGAGCTCAGGCGGTTTTGGGAAACGGAAAAATGCGTTCCGAAACCACCACATATTCTACGTCTCACCCCCACTCTCCGGCAGCTAAACGATATACAGTTTTTCGCCTTTTTAAGGGGGTAGCCTGGTGTAGCGGCTTCAAAAAATCGAATTTTTTTTGCTTAAATTGATAGTATTCTATCTCTAGAATACGCTCCCTAAACCCTAAGCATGAATTTAGATTTTAGCGGGCTGAAATGAGTGTTTAATGTATATTCCGACTACCGACGCCGTTCGACTAGAAACACAGTTCGACCGTTAGCGTTTGCGCACGTGTTTTTTGATTTTTGTGCCGAGTTTTTTCAATTCGAACATGTCTACGTATCCGAAAAGAAGCGCAGTCTCGATCATCAAGGCCAAGAAAAAAAAGATTTCAAGGAAATCAGTTCAGCAACGAAAGCGGGGAGGCTCTTGGAGCAAGTGGTTTGCTCCAAAACACCTCCACTGCGGCCGGAAGATCATAGAGATTGCTGCTTACATAGCAGCTGGAATATTTAACGAAGGCTATCTGTCAGTGCTAAACATAATGTCAGACATAGTTATTGGGACAGCATGCAGAGATTATGCCGACAAAATTAATAATAGTCGTACGACCTCGCAGAATCGTCGAAGTAAAAGCATTGCTCGCGAACTCAAAAATATACATAAACAACGGCTGTTGGAGCAAAACGAGCTGTATGAAGAAGTTGAGGGGATATTATATGGAGCAGGGATAGCAGATTGACCAAAAAGTATAGGTAAATCAACAATAATAAGCTTTTATCAACCTTCTTTCTTGTTCGAAAACTTTAAACGCGTTTTTCTCAAAACCATGTTTTTGAAATTGGCGTACACGATAACTCAAAATATTCTTGATGGATCCAGACCATTTTTTTTTAAATTAAAGGTAATTAAATTGCCTTGAACTTATACCTATAATATGTACTAAAAATTTTGTTTAAAAAAAATTATAAACAAAAGAAAGTGCGAAATTCATGCAAAAAACAAAATTTTTTTTTCAAACCACCATTTTTAAAATTTTTTATGATAAAAAAAATCATGTTTTAGGTATAACTAGAAACTACACTCATAAACTTTACAAAAAAATTTTTTTCTGGTTTCAGATCGTTCTACGAGATGCTAGAGTGTACGCTATTCAGAAAGAATTTTCGAAGCCACCTTCGTATTTGATCGCATAACTCCTGTGTACTTACATATATTTATTCAAAAAAATTAATTTGAACATTTCAATATGTACACAATAAATGGTGTTAATTGCAAAAATATATATTAAGTAGTTTCTTTTAAAAAAAATCAAGAAAAAGAGCTTGTTTTTGGCGTTCTACACCAGGCTACCCCCTTAAGCGAAACCGTGATCTAACAAACGTTTTAATTAGTCTAACAATCAATAACAAACGACTAACAATCGATTCGTAAAAAAAATCATAAGTCGGAGTTGTCCGGCTAACTATATAATCAGACTTCAATCAAGTCTAACATTTGGCAACATTATTTTATTATTACAGACGAAAATGTAGTGTATGATAACGGCAGATTATAAAGTGTTGTTTGCGTTATGGATTATTGTAAAATCCGAAAATTAAAGAGAAAATTTTCTATATAGTGGGGAGGCCCATGGACGATATCTTAGTTTCCCGGGGCCTCCCTTATATAGCGCCGAGAGGGACACCCGGGGGGGTTTTAGCCGGTAGGAGTCCGGCATAACCGCCCGCCCCGCCCCGGGGGCGGGGGTATCCGATGCAGGATTTCCCTTTCGTTAAAAAAAAAAACCGAAAATGTAGTAGATGAGCAAATGCAAGTAGAAGAGCAAAATGCAGAAGATCAGCACGAAGATGAAAATGTTCTTCCTAATGGCGAACAAAATAATGAAGAGATTGACATTCGAACTGATTGTAAGAGTTCACAACGAAGTATGTATTATATCGTAATAAAATAGTTGTAGCGTAAAAATAAAACTTTCTAAATATATGTATGGAGAAATATATCTAAAAATTAAATCTCCCGCAGCAAATACAGCGAGTGCAAACTTAGATGTCTCAGATATAGATTCTGATCAGGCATGTCCAATATGCATGGAACAATGGACCAGCTCGGGAGAACACCGCTTGTGTTGCTTACTCTGCGGACACTTATTTGGACAAAGTTGTATTTTCAGATGGCTACGCGACTCGTGCAGCAGTACGAATCCTTATTGCCTACAATGTAACACGAGAACTGAAATAACAGATATTAAATGGCTATATGCAAAAAAACTGACAGCAGTTGATACTGTCGAATACAACAATTTGCTGAGTAGTTTCTCTACTGTGAGTGCTGAAAAGGTTACTTTGCGAAGAGCATTAGAGCGTACTAATGCTTGTTTATTCAGAACACACACACACACACACACACACACACACACACACACACACACACACACACACACACACACACACACACACCCACACCCACACCCACACACACCCACACACCCACACACCCACACACCCACACACACACACACACACACGCACGCACACGCACACGCACACACACACTCGTAGCAGTCTTGCTACGTGTGGACCAAGTGTGGACTAACCTGGCACGAAAGCCAATTTAATTTAATTTCGAGACCGCTCAGGTGGCTCAGGTGGACTCGAACCCGCTTCCTCGCGGTTATTGGGAACGGGCACCCGGCCAATATGGCGGCCATAAGCCGGCTCATATACACGTGGAACATATGTGTGCTCACAAGCACACAAGTCTGGCGCTTTACCGCTAGACCACACTGCCACCCAGTTTGGACAAAACAGATTGAACGTACTTCTATAAAGTACGTTCAAAGAAATAGCTAATTCAGATACAACAATTAAGCAGAATGATCTAAAAATTATCCAGATTTATGTCTCATAACTCTTTATCATATACTACGATCTTATTTATTGACTTTTCAAACACCCATACTTTTATAAAGTATGGGTGTTTGATTTTTATAGTAAAATATTTGTATGCATTGCAATATTGTAATGTGTATGAAAAAATCTCCAAGTACAATCTGACCGTTGAGGAGCGTTCAACGGGCTACATTAGAGCTATTTACACAAAGAGATTAAGATTAAATATGTCGCGAAAAATGTGATATAAATTGCAAATTTTTCTTTTATGCATCTGAATTATAATTTCCAGATAATAAGAGATTTTAAATGGCATGTTTGGCTCCATGACAACTCTCCACCAGAGATGCCCGAAACAAGGCTAACCATCAGGGCTAACCATCCACCAAAAACGATGTATCGATTTAGTGGACAGATGAATGAAATGGGATGATAATACTTATTATCCTTTTAAACGAACGGATATAGCAGAATTCTTTTATCTGCAAAAAATATATTTTCTAAACCATTTATGTGTCTGTCGGCAACGGCCGCGATCGTCTTCGCCGAACGCTTGTTTTCGAAGGACAGCGTTTCTGTTACCATGCTATGTAGATATATCACAGCTACTACAATCAAACTTCAATTAAAGTGGACAAGACGTCCCACGAATTAAAAACAGAAAAAAAGGCATAAACCAGAAAGGATAAGGTAAAGAAATCTTTATTTTAGAAACAGAGTTTCCATCCAAGATATATTTTTTGTCTTATGCAAAAATATGCCTCGCCGCATGCATATGGCGATTATGAGTATTATGGCACCTACGCGATGCCACGGACGTTCTATGTTTCTCGCAGGGACCGCCGTAACAAATCTAGCAGTAGTCTATATTTCATCGTTCTAATAATGTCTGACGTTAGATAACATTACGGAATCAAGCTACATAGAGAAGGTTGTTTGTTGCTTAGAGAAATTTTTTCAAGTTGGGTGCAACTTTTCTAGCATTATTATGACTTGGTTTTACTCAATTAAGTCGAGTGAAAGTAAAAGTTATCCAGGTGACAAACATAAATGAAAGTTGAGAATCTTTGAATTGTATCGCGCTTAATGTCACGATTTGTGAAACTTATTTTCAATTATTAAGATTTAGGAAAGGGGTATATTTTATCGTAATTATAATTTTCCCAACTAATCTATTGTGTGTCCTGATATCTTGAAGCTTTGTAAATTTTGCTTTTGCTACAACTTTTTGTATCATTAAGCGCATACCGTATTAAATATTACTTAACAAAACTGGTATCAACTTGGTATCAACAGATTAATAGTTAATAGAGAGTTGCTCCACGTTGGTTGGTCCAACTTTTTGATAATATATTGTCAACATCTTGTAGTTAGTGTAGTTTGCGTGAAATTATTTCATCTTAATTTCGTCTCTTTCAAGTTTTACATATAACTCCTATTGAGCTAATGAATTAAATTAAAATAAATACTTTCCTGAGATTGTAATAGTTTACACACATGTGTCTCACTCAGAAAAGTGACCTTGACAACATACTAAAATATCAAGGTCATCCAAGGTGGTCCCCCCCATCTATACAATTACCAAAATAGGAAAAAAATAAAGTAAAAATAGGTAAAAAAATAGGTAGGGTGCATATTTTTCGGGCTCTCCCGATTGATTATCACTGTCGGAGTCACAACAAAAGTTTTTACCAAGAAAACCGCAAGAAAATATCAAAATTCGGAAAAGGCCTTATTATGTAGAATTACCAAATATATTAAGTAAAGAATTAATTTTTAGAAAAAAGCCGGTATTTTTCTATAGATTTCATTGTTAAAACTTTTATTAATATCATAATTTTCTAAAATTTGATAGTCTAACCTATCCATATTTTTAAAAAAATATTTCTAAACAATTTTCTAAAATTTGTTTAATATTTTAAAGTTTCCAATTAGTGATAGGATAAATAAAGATAGGACTGTACGATCTGGTAATTAGGCAAATTTAAATTAGAAGATAGATCGCGCAATGAAAAATTTCGGTTATTGTAGCGGCACAAAAAATACACATTTTCTATATATATATATATATATATATATATATATATATATATATATATATATATACATATATACGTTCGGCGCTCGCCTGATTGTATATAGTAATTATTAGTATAAGCATATTCATTAGCATAATCGTATTCGTGTTAATATTCGCTTTATTTCAGTAGTTTATTTCGTGTATTGTCATTAGGCTTTACCATGAGCTGTCAATGCTCATTATACGGTATATTGCCGATGAAATCAGTTTATTCACGGTGACTCGCGCGAAACGTCGGTAGATCGCGATCGAATCGTATTATCGTCGCCGTCGTGGCGACAGTTTTTTATATCAAATCTTTTGTACAAATGTTTGATACAACGAGGGGCGCGTGTACTTGGCGCCATTTTTTTACCTTTTTAAAAAAGGTAATTTTGTAATTATAACTTTATCAAATGGTTTCAGTTTCGCTCTATATGTTAGCGATATCAAGAAAGAAAAGTGGGCAAGAACAAAAATTAGATGGGAAGCAGTATGCTTCACAATAAATGAAGGATTGTTCAAATATTCTCGGCGTTACAAAATATATTTAGTAAGTATTACTTGTGGTATTGCAGTATTATACTATAATACTATTTAATACACGAGTATGAAACGAGTTCGCGACAGCTGAACGTGCGCGGAGCAGTCGGACAGTGATTTCCGCCAAAAATATTTTTTTTAAGAAGAAGCGATCATAATGCGGGCTAAAATTTGGGGCCATTTTTATAATTTTAATAAAGAAGAAGATCAATTCGAAGTAAACTGCATTCATTGTCCCATTGCAATCGAAGCAAACAGTAGAACAACATCGTTAACGAACACGCGTTATCATATGCAGTTGAATCATCCAGAGTATGCCACCCAACTTGAAAGCGATCGTCAATTACCGCAGGAGCTGGTAAATCAATTCCGATTAGACAATTATTATGGAATATGCCGGGTGTGTCAAACCGGCCGGATAAACTGTATACGCAGTTTTAACAAACTGTATCAGCACAGATGTCCTAACCGGCAGGATTTAGAAAAGGAATGGGGACGATGGACCAAATATTCGCACTGAACTACTTGGTAAACAGACAACTGGGAAAGGAGAAAAGAAAGATGACAGTATTATACATAGATTTGAAAGCGGCGTTCGACTCAGTAGACAAAGAAGTATTAATTAGGGCGATGATAGAGAGAGGAGTGAGGCAGGGACTAATAAATAGGGTAAAGGAGGTACTGAGAGAAACGAAGAGTAGGGTAAGAATGGGAAGAGAGAGTGGAGGAACATTCTGGATGGCGAAGGGCGTGAGACAAGGGTGCCCATTAAGCCCTATACTCTTTAACCTATTAATCGCGGACTTGGAAGATTATATGAAGAAGGGAAGATGGGGAGGTGTAAAGCTGAGAGGGGAGAAGATTTACACTTTAATGTATGCGGATGATATAGCCCTGATGGCGGAGGAGGAACAGGACATGAGATCGATGATAAGCAGGCTAGAGGGATACCTGGACAGGAAGGGTTTAACATTGAGTATAGAGAAAACAAAAATAATGAGATTCAGAAAGGGTGGAGGAAGGAAAAAAAGTATGATTGGAGATGGAAAGAAAAGAAATTAGAAGAAGTTAAGGAATTCAAATACTTTGGATACACACTGAAGGAAAATGGGGGACAAGAGGCGCACATCAGAGAGAAAAGAAGGAAGGCGGCGAGAGTAATGAGGGAAGTTTGGGGGATAGGGAAAAGAATGTGGAAAAATCTGGTTATACGACACATTGATATGGACAGTGATGGGATACGGGGCAGAAGTATGGGGATGGAAGGAAAGAAAGGAGGTAGAAGGTATACAAGAGAGACATATCAGATGGATATTTGGGCTAAACTGGAGGACACCTGGATATATCGTGAGAGATGAAGTGGAGAGGGAGAAGATAAGAGGCAGAGCAAGAGAGCATGGAAATTCGAGAAGAAGCTAGAAGAGGGCAATGGAGGGGGAATAGCGAGGAAATGTCTGGAAGAAATGAAAGAGAGATGGAAGAAGGGGAAGATAATAGGAAGGTGGGAGCAAAAAAGAAAGAGTTACCTAGAAGAGTTGGGGGTAAGAGTTGAAGAGGAGGAAGAGTTGGAAGTTGAAAGTTTGGAGAACAGAGAGAAATTGAAACAAAAGCAAGAAAGGATAGAAAAGATCGCAGACTCGAGATACAACCGGTGGTATAAGTTTATAAGGAAGGACGGGATCCCGGAATACTTAAAGAGAAGGACTGGGAGGAAACAAGGTGGAGTAGGATTGCAAGGTTTAGACTCGGTAATGAAATTAGGGAAGGACTATATTGGGAAAAGGAGAAGAATAGAAGGTGTAGGATGTGTGGGAGGAAAGAGGAAACATGGGAACACATATGGGAAGAGTGTACGAGATGGGAGAAGTGGGATGGAGAGGGGTGGCAGGAAGTGGCGGGGAGGTCACTGGGAGAAAGAGGGGAGGGAGAGGAATGGATGAAAGCGATAGAGGAAATGAGACAAGAGATAGGGAGGAGAATGGAAGTGGTGGATGAGAGAACGGTATGAGTGAAATGTATGAGAGAACGGTATGAAAGGAAGGATGTAAAGGAAACGGAAGTCCAACTTTAGAGATAAGATAGATATAAGAGCGAATAAGCGTATAAGCGTATAGAAGCGTTAAGTGTTAAGCGTATAAGCGAACGAGCGAGTGAGCGAGGCCAGGTCGGGATAGGAAGCACGAGTAATGTACAGGGTTGGGTACGTCCCTTCAAAACGCTAATTATGTAAAGGTTTGGGTACGTTCCTCAAAAACGCCCTTTAAAAGCCCCTTTGGAGCAAATAAAGTACTTATTCTAAAATCTAATCTATCTAATACTATTTAATACACTAATACACGTCTATCAACGGAAATTAAAGCATCACTTTATGCCTTTTCCTTAAATTTTTTTTTCTATGTTATAAAATAATAATTTTAAATATTCAAAATGTATTTGAAACGTATTGATTTACGTTACATATAATGTAAAATAAAGAACTTTGCAATGTTCGTATAAAATTCCAATGAACTTTCGATGTCACATCTGATTTGCCAAAAATCTGTTTGATCGGTGAATTTGTCCCGTATAATCCATTTTCTCTCTCAAGCTGTACTGAATCTTGCTGGAATAATTCTTCTCGAATAAATTGTGCAAATTATTGATTGCAAGAGGATTGGTTTTCTGATCGATTATCCCATAGCTTTTTTGGTACGTTCAAGATAGAGCAATTTTGCTTTTTCTGTCAACTTCGCTATGGTTTCCTTGTTAGTCACGCAGTCTAATATTCCTGTACCCAATTTTCGTATATTATTCTCAAGCATCTCCTTTCCAAGCACTTCCTGTCCAAGTGCTTCCTTTCCAAGCATTTCCAGTCTGTTAGGCGTATTTGAATCAACTATATTCAGATTAACTATAATTGGATTAACTACGTTTG
Organism: Temnothorax nylanderi; assembly: GCF_030848795.1. Classification (NCBI taxonomy): domain Eukaryota; kingdom Metazoa; phylum Arthropoda; class Insecta; order Hymenoptera; family Formicidae; genus Temnothorax; species Temnothorax nylanderi. The sequence goes on along the minus strand of NW_027249294.1, from coordinate 278,862 downwards.
AATTCATATGCAGCAGCAACTTTCTGGCAGCTTGTTGCTTAGCAGTCTTCTTGCACCTTGCCATAGCCCTCTCCCGTAGTGACCCCACACGGTAACTTCCATCGTGAACGTTTTCATGTGAAATGGTCCCTCCTCATAAACAAGCTTGTACAGAATGTTACTCGTCGGTATCTTTTGTTGCTGACAAAACTCTTACAACAATCCAACGTAATTACGGTCAACGGTTGACTCTTCATTCGGCGAAGACGTCTCGTAGACTTTTTCAGGACTTTGTGTTATATTTGCAACTGAAGATGACGATAAATTATCTATTGGCAGTGGAGCTTCATGATTTGTGTCGAGCAGTAATAGCATGTTCTCTGCCGCATTATGCTTGGCTTCCTTTTTGGATGTTCCTGTATCACATGCTTTCAATTGTCGAGAGAGAGAGACACATTACAAAACACATTACATGTAAATTGTATGGTAGTTCCGTCCAACCTTCTCTTCGTAAATTTGTAATCAGGGAGTTTAATAAATCTTTGTTTAATTGACATTCTTGTAACGAATTAATTGTCGACTTAGCCATTCTTTGAAAGTACAATGTCGCAGGATCGTCTGACGCAATCTCTCCGATTACTCCAAGTCAGAATTGACTCCAGTTCGGGCAAAATCGAAATGCTGACTGCGTCGTTGTTTCGTATTTTATGACCTCTTTTTTTTAACACGTTTATACGAGAGATCGTGACTGAAATCAAAGGTGGGATTCAACGGTACGCGAAACATTCCACGTAGCAGCGGGAATTCCCGTTGATCTCTGCCATGGTCGTTCAGCTCTAAATTAAAAACATTACTTGTTTTCATTATCTTATTATATTCCGAGATCTAGCAGCGCCAAGTTTCTTTGCATTAAATATTTCTTTATTTCAATTAAATCTTTTTATTTTACGACACGTGCCCACTCGAACCTCCGGCAGGCCATTACCCATATAGGAATACCAGTCTTTGCAACAGCCCCAATGCTCGGTCCGATTCAGGGCAAGCTATGATTAGCCGATGCTTGGTGCCCTATATTGGCCCATACGTGGCATATGATCGGATGCCATTGGCTGGCATTCGGGGAGCGCGCTTCACGCGTTTAGTGTTCACGCCGCATCGCGTACTTTCGTTTCTCAGTTTAATTCTTGCAAATATGCAAATTTGTATCTCTTGTGCGAACATCACTCTAGATATTGTATTGAATTCGTTCATCATTAACAATCAAACCGACGATCACTTTCGGAAACAAGGTAAGAAAACTAATGACGATTTTATGGTTATGTACGCAAAGGTTATGATGCGTCGTCTATAATACACAGCGTAATTAAGCTTCGTTTAAGAAGTAAGAGAAATAACGAAGAAACTTCCGACGTAAGTATAGCCGTAAGCGAAATAAATTAGATTTATTTCTTACTCCTTACACTTACGCTCGGTCAATCAGAGCGGATTGTCGGCTTGTGCATAATCTCTTTCTCGAATGACGAAGTCTGATTTCTACTCTTATTTTACCGTATTGTAGACAGAACTATCGTAAGTCCTTTTTACTCTTTCTTACTCTTACTTCTTACGCTAAACTTACCGTGCATTGTAGACACGCATGATGAGATGCATGTAACAAAAATTCGGACCTCGTTGATACAAAAGTTAAATGATATAAATAGATGAGTAAAGAACAAAATAATCATCCACTTTTTGCTGTCATACGATTCACGAACGAGAAATCGGATTCAAGAAGATTGATTGATTTAGAACCCTATTCATGGATATATGAAATGGAAGAAGCAGAATATCATTGCTTGTATCCCGATAAAAGCCAATATCGTTTTTTGGATAAGTGGCTTGCAACAAATAAAATGCCCGATGAAAATTGGGAGTCTTATGCAGTATCCATTATTGTATATGCAAGTAAGTAATGATCTATCATGATCTACGTCAATTTATAAATAATCTAATATTATTAAATAATGTGTATTTGTATCTGTGTCTTTAATAACATAAATGTCTATAAATCATTAGAAGATTTAAAACAAGGAAAAAGAAGACTGAAACGAGCTTTAAAGACAGAAGAGATTCAATGTACGGATGATGATTTACGTCATAATAATAATGAGAAAGCAGTCATCATGTCTAAAGAGTCTGTAGCTAAACAGCTAGATGCAGTTAATCCGTGTTTCAATTTCGAACAATCGATAAAAAGAAAGAATGATGAAACAAAGAATGATGAAACGAAGAAGAATGATGAAAGTGAATCAGTATTGTAGATTTGTAATTTAGTACTTACATTATGCTAAAATTTATTTAAATTTTTATAAATATTTTTTTATTTTAGACATACCAATGAAAACACAGTTCACGAAAATTCGTGAAAAACATTTCAACCTAAACGACAATAGATTAACGCGAGACAATAGAAATTTCAAAATTCAGCGTCTCGATCCGAGAGAAAAACATGTTTTGATCGATGACTAACGAAAGTCATCATCGGAAAACCAAGCCTAATCGCTAAAAAGTTGAGACATATCCCATGATAATCCATCCCTACAATCATATATAAACCGTCGCCGCGATCGAGTTCGGAGCCATCTCCGCCTCACGGCACGCCGCGCGCCGACGCATTCGCCTCGGCGGTCCCAGCCATATTTCCTAAAATAAATAAATTGTGCTTGTCAATCACATATAAAGGGCGTGCGTTATCTAAACCCACTCTTTGCTAACTCCTAGGCTCTAGGCCGGCGGAACCGTAGTTTACAATGTAACAACATACTTTTCTACGTTGATCGCTGACGTTCTACCAAACTGGAGGATAATGAGTTGAACGAGAAAATCAAATAATCCGTAAAGTTAACAGATCGCATTTATGTTACGTCGTACGCGCACATTTTTTTTTTTGTAATACATAATCTTTTCGAAAGTCGATAAATTATTCTTGAAAACTTTTAATTAATTTACAACGAGAGAGTTTCCGGAAACTTATGGTTCCTTTTCAATGGCAGTAAAGTACAAAATTTGCAATTCAACGTTGAAATTAATTAACACAACTCTTATCAGACCGCATTCGTGTCCCGAGGGCACCTCGGCAGAGCACGAAACATTCTGGTCCTTCGAGCCGGATCGGGGTAATTCTCGTTACGAGGAGAGTTTAGACACGTACATTATCAAGCACAATGAGTGAACAACTGCTAGAAAGGCAGCTCCAGTGACTGCGAAAGGTCGACCGCGCGCTGGAGAACTTCAAGAAAATTTGAAAAAATAACTTGACTGCGGCGAAGATTCGCAGTCGAGTCAGTGACTTGAAGGACGTCTGGGCCACCATCGAAGGTGGACACTTCGCCCTCCTGGCCGCGATTCCCGTTGCTGAGAGAACGACTCACGACTACTTCAAGGATCAACAGTACGAGGCCTACGAGGAGAAGTATCGGATCGCCTCTGATTATATAAACGAGTGTCTGGAGGAACTGGAACCGTATATCGCCTTCAACGTCGAGGGATGATCATGTTACGGTTCCCTCTGGAGAACAAATTGATTTGGACGAACAAACAAGTTTTAATCTTATTTCATTTATATATCAACATGATGATGACAATTACGACGAGGCTAATTTTGCCAGCTGTTGCGAAAGAATCCGCGCTCAAGTTGCAATCATTACGCGATAAAATAAATACCGCAGTCGCGGCTTTGAATAAATTAAATCGCACACCTGAAGAGCTATGGAGCGATATTATCATAAGTCTCGAGTCACAAAAACTCGATGCAGTTACGCGAAAGGCATGGAATTTAAAGTTTAGTGAAAATCGAAATCCTCCGTCATACGATGAATTTAGAAAATTCTTGGATAACCGAATCCGCGCTCTCGAGGATTGGAAGCTCCCCCCTTCTTCCTCCGATAAATCGAAAAATGCGAATACTCATAAGTGCTAACGTATGCGCGAAAACTTTCCCGCCGTGTTCGTTGTGTAAAGCGAATCATGCTTTCTCCGTCTGTCCGAAATTTACCGAGAAGAGTCCGAATCAGCGACGAGAGATTGTACAAAAGGAGAAGCGGTGTTTCAATTGTTTAAATCAAAATAGGCAAACGACACAAATCGACACAAGTGTCCAATCCAGATCCAAAAATGTGTCTACGATAAGGGCAAATGTGGTTGAATCTGATATTCTATCAAAATCCCTGCGGTGGACTAAGACCTATAACTGGGAGTTTAGCTGCATTGATCCAGATAAGACTCCATCTTTATTGCGAGTGGACGATATATAAAGAGGCGAATCAAGCAAAATATTGAAGACAAATTCTAATGAACATACATGGGCCAAACAAGTAAAAAATGGAGAGATGCTTGCAGACGATGCCGTATACCTGCTCATAAAAAAATGTCTACCACATGCCCTGCAGAAAATTGTTAGGGTATGTGTGCCAGGAACATTAAGCACAATAATGGCAGCACCGAAATTTAAAAACCCATCGACGGCGATTCGAACAAATCTACGAGATGTAAATTTCTGCATCCTATGTAATGTGATAGGCTGTCACTTTTTTACCGTAATCTTAAAAGTGGATAGACATACGAGGCATTGCATAGGTTGTGTCGTACTGGACTCATATCGGTCATATAGACCCAAAGTGGCAGATGATATTTTTGAAACTATACGTTATTCCGAAGTAACTTGCCATATATTTAAATATCCCAAAGTGCCACAACAACAAGGTACCAGTAACGACTGCGGTTTATACGCAGTCGAATATATTCAGAACCTCACCGAGAACAATTTAGACCAGTTGTTCATCGGTTCAACCGTTCAACGGTTTGTGATATAGGGCCTTCTGCAGAAAGTCAGACACTTCCTTTATTTTTGCTGGAGGAGGGTTATGACGAGTTTGACTTTTCAAATTTTAAAAACCTTGTTTTAGTTGAAGAATTATACCAAGACTCTAATGCACTTTTTGAGTAATTATTTGTTTTGCTCATGAATTATTTGTTTTTTACTTATAATGACTTATAAAATATAATGACATCTTACATTTCATTGCAGAGAAGCCGGAAGGCCCCTCCTTCCTCCTCCATTGCACGCCGGTGCTCCGGCAGAAGGGGGTGGGAATATCCATATATTATTATCATGTTATTAAATATCTTATTTTCGAGGATCTGGCAGTTCCTACTTTTTCGTATGATTCACTATGTATCGAATTTGATTAGGTCATAGTTGACCGTTAAGCCGAATCTGCCAATCTTCAAAGCGATATAGCTCGCGGCTCTGTTTACGTATATACATTGCAGACCTACATTGGTAGCATTTCAGCTTCAGTTTGTGATATGGATTTTTCTGTAGAAAGACACTTCCTTTTGATTCTTCGTTTCATCAATCAGTGGAACCAACGGGAAATGAAACACTTGATAAGTAATTATTTGTTTTGCGTATATCACACAATGTAGTAATATGTAACTTGTTAAATATTGACTTTTCTTTACAAATAAATAGAAGAACAATCAGAAGCAGTTTTTAGGTAATTATTTGTTTAGGTAATTGTTTGACATCAAAATCAAACAAATAAGTATATTAATTGTGAAACCCACGCCGCCAGACAATAGTAAAATCGGGCCGTCATATACACTCTCAAGGAAAATTCGTGAAAAACACTTCACACTAGATAATAACAGATTAAGGCGAGACAACAGAAATTTCAAAATCTAGCGTCTCGATCCGTGAGAAAAACATGTTTTTCAATCGATGACTAACGAGAGTCATCATCGGAAAAACAAGTCACCCACCAAAAGGTTGAGACATATTCCTTGATAACCCATCCCTAAAAATCATATAAAAACAGCGACAGCGGGACACCAGGCATCACTCCGAAATTATAAACAAGTAGAGTCCGCGTGCAACGGCATTCTTAATACAATCACTTCCGGTCTCAACCCGTGCCGTTGACTTCATTATAACCAAATTCTGTGCGCGTCAACATCACGTCGCAGTCCCGACGACCAAGCCAAAGCTCCGGAAGAATCCACAATCCAGCATCACCACTGGCCCTGAGACGTTCCACGTCCCGAGATTGCAACCAGCAATATGTACTCGCAAATTCACCGCCGCAAGTCCCTGGGAGTAGCTATCCGGAATCAGATAAATAGGAATAGGCGGGCGCGCGTTATAGAGCGGAAATTCTTACGCTCCTACATAAAAAGAAACAGATATTCGCCGCGTTTCGCGCCTCCTCCATCATTCCCTGTTTCTCTAAGCTATCGAGTCCTTCCCGATACCCCTGGACTCATCTCCCTTCCTAGAGCCCTCCTATTCCTCGGTTTCTTCCGAGAAACTCGAGGATGAAGGCAGAGCCCCGGCAGAGCCCTTTCCTAGAATCCTATTCCCCGCTTCCATTTAAATATTCCGAAGAACCGTACTACAGGCAGAGATGCCGTATGCATGAACTTTGCTTACAAGCTCGAGGAAGGCACTTCGAACATTAATTACGTTAAATTTTGAGAGTGGATTAGGCCTATTGGGGAAACCACTGAAAAAAGCGCGCCGAGCTATTTATTTCAAGGTGCAATGTTCGTGGACAGGTGGAGCGTTTAATAAAATTTCTAATATGTATAAATTCATGTTCACTTGGCACAATGTGTCTATATTACTACTTTTTTTTAAGCAAAAGTAGATTAAAACAACATTAACACAATTAAGAATGTAATTGACTATACTGGCAATGATTATAATCGTGGTAACAATTATAATCGTCGTGACAAAACAACGGAGAATGATGAATTAATGAAACATTTGTCACACTAACCTTTTAGTAAGTAGCCGTTATTTATAATTATAAGATACAATATTATTTTAGGATTAGAAAATATTACGGATAAACTTAATAATGCAACGTATACAAGATATAAAAGTGATTAATTCACTAATACGCAAAGAATACATGAAAATTCAACTAGCCCTGAATTGAATTTTACAATAACATCCCATAAAATAACTCACACACAGCATAAAAACGAAACGTATGAAATAGTATCAGATACTTCGGACAACTATACATTAAGTCGAATAATTAATAAGGAACCGACTCGTACGAATGATTTTTATGATTCACTCCGAACATTAGCCGAAAGTTTAGAGATAATAATAAATCATGTGATGAGCTTTATAAATAAGGCAAAGCAAAGTAAGGCAAATTCTCTTTACGTACATAATAACTATTACTTTAAAGAACAATACATATTATTTCATTTCATTTCAATAGCGTAACAGTCCGAGTCGGACCTAGGCCTTCCCCAAAGTCATGTGCTTGTGGTGCGCACGCAGGTTGTACACGAGCAAAAAAAACAACAAATTTTTCTGGACGAGAGTGTTATTTTAGCGCGCCGAATTCGTGATACGATTGCGTGTCTCGAAAGATGTGAGAAGGGAGGAACGGATGCGTACCGCTGTGTGTGATATACCTGCGTACTAATTAATTACAGCTGCGTAGATTATCGATCCAAGCATAATGGCGTATACATTTGATATTGCGTACATACACATAATCCGTCTGTTTTTGTTGTTACGGTTACGAGACAACGATGACTGGAACTCGACGATCGTGTAACGAAATTATTATACCGCCATTAGCATATGTGCAATAAACAGATGTATCTATAGAATTGTTTCAGAATTGACGGATATGGAATTGTTCGTGATGAAATTTAAAATGGATTTTCTTTATACAGACAATATTATTATTCATCGTTTTTCGAATTGCGATACTCTATATCTTAAAAATTAAAGACTATTTGCACTGTTTTTATGAATAACGTAACTTTTGAAGTTAAATTACTACATTTTTGTATATGTAGTATATTATTTTATACTATGTGGCATATTACCCTTATGGTTGGGTAATACGCCATTTTGCAACACTTTTTCTTTTTAATAGTAAGCAATCAAAATATTTTATTAAAATCATGTACAAATGACAAATAAAAGAAGGAAAAAGGAGTATGCAAAGATACTTCAAAGAAAAAGAAAAATAGAAAAAAAATCAAATTTCTGTTGTGTGGCATATTCCCACGAGTACATGACGCGGAACCTCGGAAAGCTATTCTATGCTTTAGAAATCATAAAAAAAACAGGGGTTACTTTAAATTGTAATATCTCGTTAAATAATCGGCGCAGGACAGTTTTTTTCTCCAATTGTGTGCGCGAATGGGCGAAGGAGTTTTTGAGTCCGAAGGAAATCGAATTAGAATGTAAATTAATGTAACGAATTGTCTATAATTAAAACTGACTATTTACAAAGTTTATATTTACAGTGTTTTTTTCTTTTTTTATAAACGAAAGAAATAACGGACGAAGGCGCGCGTGAAATGCAGCTTGGCGGTTGCACTTATCGCGAGCAGCAAAAGAAGGTTCGAATACAGAGACTCTAAATTTCGAATCCGACCGACGAAAAGAGCACGGAATCGCACACTTGAATACGGAAGTAATCGCATACTGTTAGTATAGCAGTACTGAGCTCGAGTGTGAATCCGCGCGCGGAGAAAAATTTCTATTTCAAACTCTGCTCTGCACACGAGGGGAGACGGACCTGACTTTAAGAAAGAGACGTACTGAAAAGTATGTTTCTCTCTCTAACTTCTTCCGGACAGGAGTCTGTTATGTTATGTAGGGGTCAGTCCATCTATATATAAGGTCTATGTATGCGAATGTCGAATCATCCGCTAGATGGCATCCGCTAGCTGGCGTTTCTCGTATTTAAAATACGACGAACGATAGTCTAAGAACTCGAGGCAGCAGCTTGTCGGACAACTTTTAAAACGTTTCAGGAAGTCTTATCGAGAAAACAGTGGATATCTGATGTCAAAATGATATCTGATAATATTATTTTCACAATATCTTTATGAAAAGGTCGACTTCCATGCCTAGAGAGGCATTGGTCTCTAAGATAACCTTAGACACCAAGAACCGCGCCGCTGAGCGTCGGTCGAGTCTCTTGTCGACTTTAGCGGAAGAGACCATTGTAAGCGGCAGATTGTGACGGCTAAAATGTCAAGTAGATATAATAAGAAAACTAAGTTATCGACGCGGTGATTATAGGAATTTTGAGAAGTGATGTAGAATAGTTGGCGCTAGCAGCGATGGCGCTAGCAGCGATTGAAAGAGGAACGTGATTTAGGAATATTTTGAGGTAGAAGAGTCGCGATGAAGCCAGCGTGAGAATAGGATGTATTGGGAAAGTAAGAGAAAAAGCCAGCGAGAATGGCGCGTATTAGTAGAAGCGAATATGGTTTTTGATGACGAAGAGAATAGTGAAATTGTGTGTATTCTATTGAAGCGGCGTATATATTTATTGAAGTTGTGTATTTATTGAGACTGAGTATTTATTGAGTATTTAATAGAGCGGCGTATCGGCGAATATCACCAGAAACATTGTACTTGACTTTTTGGCTTTGAATATATATATATATATATATATATATATCCTGACAATAAAGTGTTCTTAAAGCTGTTTTATACCAATCGTTTACACCATGAACCGAACCGCTGAGTACCGGTCGTGTCTCTTGTCGACATAACCAGAGAGGCCATGAACCGGGCCGCTGAGTTCCAGTCGAGCCTCTAGTCGGCTCGTGTGTCCAGGAGGCGTGCCACTAAGCACGACCGAGCCTCTAATCGAGCTGAGTGCTCGTGCTAAAAGCAGATCCTTTCTCGAGGGAGCTCGACGCAGTCGCCTGATTCTATTCAGAATAGCGAATAGAAATATGCTATTTTGAAAATTAACCGTCAATTAAAAGTTAACAAACGTTGAAAATAATGACCCTGAGTCGCCTAGGTCTGATCAAAATGATTTTAATTTGGAGATGCGTATACTATCTCATAAAGAAGAAAAATATACGAAAGCTTTTATAGGCACAATACTATCTGTTACAGCCACACAATACAATTCAGTATTGCGATTACAAAAGATTACAAACGAGTAATCACATTGATAAACTGTGTCAAATTTTCTGCAAGACAGAATCTTCAGCATCTATAGCATCTTCAGCATCTTCAGTTGGTCAGTCAAGGTCATTATGTTTAGTTGGTCAGGCAAGGTCATTAAGTTCAGTTGGTCAGGCAAGGTCATTAAGTTCAGTTGGTCAGCCAAGGCCATTAAGTATTACAAGGAAGAATTTACTTTATCCACCACCTGACCAATCTGCAACTCAAAAGATGAAGGAGTCTCGTAAAGAGCAGGAACATCTGTCTAAAATGATAAGCAATACGACTGATTCTATAAACATGCTCGTGAATAATTTATCAGAAAAGCGTTCACAATCTGTCACTCCTGTCGATAATGACGATAGTGGAGAAGATGCAGCAATGGCAAAGGCATTACTTTATGCGTTGAAAAAAGTAAACTCCAAGTACAAGATCCAATGTTACATGCAATGTTTATCTGTTGTGGATAAATTCCAGAACGTGAGAGAAGTGGAAACGGAAAGTGATGAGAATCTGTAATTCCTTCTTCGCTCGGCCACCAATAATAATGAAGACAGGTTCAAAAACTGTCCGGCACATTGGGAATTTTTGGATTTGCTAAATACCCTAATAATATATGTACACATATATAATATATATAAATATATAACGTATATGCAACATAATGTTACAAAAAATGTGATTTTTTAGATAGTGTGACGTTGCGGCCCGCCGCCGTCACAAGGCGCGTAATTTCGCGCCCAGGGACAGACCAGGGAGGCCACGGCGAGATCTCCAGGGGCCGGATTCGATCGCGTTTCCGCCATCTGATTATTTTTCTTTTATTTTTTATGACTTTGTAATACGCGCGGCGCCTCATTCACACTACGGCAAATCTCCGAGGGAGTACCAGTAAAGGGGAGGTCCGGGAGGACCAAGGACCGAGGAGGGATGGCGAACGCGGAAACGGCAGGGATCACGGGTCGGCGAGGGCAACGCGGCAGGCGTGCGGCGCGTGAGACAGCGACGGACGAGGCCGCCGATAGCGGGGCCTCAGGCGCCCGGGTAAACCCGGCCCCAGCAATCCACCTCCACGGAACACCGGCCCACGGGGTGGCTGGCCAGCACCCTAGGATCAAACCGGAGGCACACCGGCAGGGACGAAGTCCCGTCCGTCGCCTAGGACAAAATTTAAGGAGTCGCTGCGTCGCCGAGGGACCGTTGCACGCCCCCGAAGGATCCCCTTACGACGATCCTGCGCCGAGATACCGCGAGCTTGCAAGCTCGCTCCCGATTGGTCGGCACGCCCCGCAGGAAGGGGGCCACATCGATTCCGCAATCGAGCGGATTTGGCGCGACACTCTCTGGTCGTCCGTCGGCGCGTACGAACACGAAAAGTTGAGATCCGCGATAACCGCCCTGACTCGAGAACCCGTTCGACGTTGCGACTTGCGTTGGCAGGAGGTGACGACGAGGAGCCCCAGGAGGAGGCACTGCACCGGTGAGGTTGCCCGCAAGTAATACCGTAAATGTCGAGCTACAATGCCGCCCTCCGGTTTGCGCTCTCGCTCCGGAAAACGTGCGTAGAATCACGGGATATATGGTTCCTCGCGAACCGAGCGTAATTTTGCGATCGACAGCAAGAGCGAAGGGCCTCGGGATGGTATCGTGGCCGCAGGATCGCGATAGAGACGTTATGACGAGCCTCTGGACTCTGGAGATCGCGATAGATTCGTTGGCGAAATCCGGTATCGCGAGCCCGTTTTCGCGTAATGTCCGCACTTGTAATTGCGTCTCGCGCGTACGGTGTTCGCGGCATATCAAATTCGTCCTTGCGTTACCAAGAATTACTTGCGTCGGAATGTTGACTGCGTCGACACATAAATTGCGTTGTTGTTCGTATCGACTATTTGCGTTAGGACCAGGCCTGCGGCCGGTTTGCACTTTTCGGTCAATTTTCTTATTACCATCTTCACTCCTCTCGGTTCGTATCATCTGAACTGCTCGCAGAGACGAAAGACGCTCGAACTCAGGGACAGTATTAACTGTAAATCATATGGGGCTTCGGTGCGTGTTGCCCTGCGTGCTAACCACTGTTTTTTTAAATACAATTTTGTGTGCGTGTGTGTGTGTGCGTGTGCGTGTGTGTGTGTGTGTGTGTGTGTGTGTGTGTGTGTGTGTGTGTGTACATAACTATATAATATCAGGCTCCGTATACAAGTTTATTATATAAAAAAGTCACGCAAATAGACGATAGTATACATTTAAATTTAACGTTAATAGATTTCCACATCACCATTGAGGTATAGTACTATTGTTGGTGCGTTTTTTTAAAGTGATTTCCCTAGTATGCCTATTCCACTATAAAGAAAAAATTTATTAACATTTCGTCACTCTCAAGGACGAAACATCTACGTCAATTCTTGATGAATTTACTCGCATTAGCGAGAATAACGATGTACCGTTTAAAGAAGTACCGTGCATCCGATTTTATGCACTTTATCTTCAAAAATGAAAATTCGCATAGATATGTACATCCAAACATTGAAAAAATTTTGAGTCAGAAATTTCGCAATTGGGGATATTTGTCTTTGTTCAAAATTTTGAAAAACTCTGCGCCTGTTTCCGCTGACGATTTCAATGACTTTGCAAATCGCACAGTTCCAATTGATAATCAACACTCTGCTCAACTGTAGGAACAATTCGAGAATTTTCATAAAGCACAAGATTTTTTTTCAACAATTCAAAATTGCGAAATCGTGTATTAAATTATGTAATTAATAAATTAATCTAAGATACACATATTTTTTAAAACCACACTTCGTGCCATGTTCTTCAATAAGAACGCTGCAAGAAAGAAAGGACAAGACTATTTCTTTCCAAATGATTTGAAATTAATTTTAAACGTGCACGGAACGAATTGACGTGACTCACTAATTCAGATATTGTTTGATTAGTCTGTTGGAGCTTCAAGTTTAAAGTATTTAGGTGACAGGTCAGATCTGAGGATTACACATTAGTAATTCATTAGTGATTCCTCAACTTGAGGAATTGCTTGATATTGATCCATGTCAGACACTTGAAGAATTATCTGAAGCATTGGGTGTTGATAGGTCCACCGTTGGAAAACGCCTACATGCGCTAGGAATGGTTCACAGGGTAGGAAATTGGGTACCACACGAGTTGAAGAAAAGGAACATTGAAAGGCGTTTGGTCATGTGCGAAATGTTGCTTCAACGACAACAAAAAAAGGGTTTTTTGCATCGGATCATCACTGGCGATGAAAAATGGATTCATTATGACAATCCTAAACGCAAACTAGCATGGGTGATGCCAGGTGAACCAGGTCCATCAACACCAAAACGCAATATTCACGGGTCAAAGGTAATGCTCTGTATCTGGTGGGACATGCGGGGTGTAGTCTACTATGAGCTACTGAAACCGTCCGAAACTATCAATTCCCAACGTTACCGACTTCAACTAATGCGTTTGAAACAAGCTATTCAAACAAAACGGCCGGAATGGCACGATAGACACGAGAAGCTGATTCTGCAGCACGACAACGCTAGGCCACATGTTGGTCAACCCGTCCGAACATACTTAGAAAGGGTGAAATGGGAGGTCCTACCCCACCCGCCGTATTCACCGGACATTGCCCCTTCAGACTATCATTTGTTCCAGTCGATGCAGTCGGCACTTACTGGAGTGCGCTTCACTTCAAATGACAGCATACAAAAATGGGTCGATGACTGGATCGCATCGAAAGAAATAGAATTCTTCGCTCGAGGAATCCGTTTATTGCCTGAAAGATGGGCGAAGGTCGTCGCTTCAGATGGCAACTATTTTGAATAAAATCATTTAATATCATCATATTCAAACTATGCTTTTTTTCTACATAAAAAACAATTAAAACTTATTCCCATACCCAATATATAGATATATATGTACACAGAAACTAATATAAGGCTGTCAAAGACCTAGGCTTGGATCACATGGCTTTTGATTCTAATTTGATAGTATATCGTTACAATCCTATTTCTCTTATTATTATATACAGATTAATTGTATTTTTACATAAATTTTCTAAACTATAGATTATGCAAAAGAACTTGAAACATCTCTTACAAGAATGATAAATAATGAGGACAAAACGTCTGCAGATTGGGAGGAACAAATAGTGCTGAACGATAAATCTGAAAGTAACACAAATGATAATATTGAAGAAAATATTAACGAAGTTAATAATGATTTAATTTTTGATAACAACTCAGTACATAAAACAAAATATAATTTTACTACGGGTAACTATCGATACATTAAATAAATGTTTAATTCCATAAAGTACAATTCAAAAGAAAGCTAAAATTATTTCAAACATTTTCTAGAACAAACAGTAATTTTAAATACTATGACAAAAATACGGCTTAGTATAAGAAATATACAATCTGATGTGAATTTGATAAAACAAAAATTGTTTGGATATGAAATTGGCAAATTGGAAACTGCTTTAAAGCAACACGATTTAAATATTCCCTTCAGTAATTTTGACCAATGGGCTCAATTTGAAGCAATGATTGAGGCTGATAAGATAATAAATGATTGTTTTGTAAGTGTTTACATAAAACTAATACTTTCTCTTTTCGTTATATTTACACTCTAATTAAGTAATTCTTTTAGGTTACTACAATTGAGTTGTGTTTAGATAAAGTGTCTAACAATCCGACAAAAAGTATCACAAATATTTAAAAAAAAATTATGAGTCGAGAACTTGCAATGCAGTTTACTGCAATAAAAAAAAGTAATAATAAAGAGAACATTTTTAAAAATCAAAAAGCATATATCCCTATTAAAAGTAAGTAATTACTTAACGTTAAACAAATTTTTTGTTCATATAATTTACAAAGTTTTTTAAATTTGATAGAGGTCATCATGAATTGCCATTACGATTCAAGTGGAAAGTCCATAACCGAACAAGCCTTCCATGTTTCATTGTCTGCTGCTTTTGCAAACGTCAAAGACTGGGGTGGACGTTTAAAAAATTAATATTTGCTATTTGTTATATAACAGTTAAAAATTCAAGTTTTTAATTCCTAGTCTTAAGTTTTAGTAATCTTCAGTTTTGAAATCTCTTTAGGTTTAGTTTCACAAACATCAATTAACTTCTAATATTAGATTAACTCACTCTTCATCTCTTTCTAAGGGAGACGTTAGAAAGAGACAAAGAGTGAGTTAACCTAAGGTTAGAAGTTAATCGATATATGTGGAACTGGGCCTTAGTAATATCTTTAGTTTATAAGTTTATAAGTATTATTTATTCATTAATAATAATCATTATATTCATTATAAATATGCAATATTATTTTCAAAAATTTATTTGGTTCTTTGATAATTTGGTTTTTTAATAAAAGTATTCTGTATTTTCAATTATTCTGAATAAATAAATATTTATCATAATAGATTTATGTACATTTTTACAAAAATTGAATTCTATATTAAAATGTTTTATGTAGTGCTTTGTATATTTTAACTAAACTGTTATTGTAGGATGGTTCTGTAGCGATCTAAGGTAGCCGTCTTTTTTACATGATTACTCGATAACATTCAGAACCTCAAATTTAAATTTAACGTCCTATATTATAAAGATATATAAAAAATAATTATATAAAACATTTGGATTAAAATTTATTTTTTTAGAAGGGGGGGGGGTTCTATTGCAATTCAAAATAAGAATCGATGAGAAATCCGCTTAGTAAATCCTACTAAATTCCTATAAGTTTTACTGACTGGTATCCTATAAGTTCTACTGACCGGGAGCATGTAAGTTTTACTGACCGGTATCCTATAAGTTTTACTGAGCGGTATCCTTTTTAAAAGTGGGACGTTTCCCATCCGGATTCCGACAGGATTTTCTAATCAGAATCTAATGATAACTAGGGAAAACTGATCAGATCCCTGCTTAAATTTCCACACGGATCCTTCCCGTGTGGAAATCTCCCCATCTTATCCCCACTTATTATTGGATTCCGATGAGATTTCCCCAAGAAATGAAAACTAAAAGGATTCCAATCTGTCTTTCTAACTTAGAACCTGGTTTTGTTGAATTATTAGAGAAATATAAGAATTTCCGGTCAGTTCCTCGTTAGGAAATCAGGCATTTGCACATGTCAGGTTATTCAACCCGGATGCCGATTGGTAATTCCTAGGTCCGTGCTCGGCGCTGTAGTCGCTTAGAGATACCCATAGGAATCCTAGATGTAATACCTAAAGCGGGAAGCACACACTTCTGCACAACGCATAATGCGTAAGCATAAGAAAATTGATTGGTTCATACACATGCGCATAAGGAAATAGACCAATCAGTTTTGCCAATCAGTTTTGAAAACAGTGTTCCCAATTCGTTCGCATCGAATTGTGCATTGTGTATTGTGTGTAAACATCTTTTTCTTATTAAATATTGTATCGCTCCGATATTAGCGATTGGCTCTTACTTGCCTTTTACAAGCCTACAATGTATAGTGAGAAAGATAGAAGAAAAGCTCGAGAACGAAAAAGAATATATAGACATCTTCAAAAAGAAGTACAACAGGAGATTCGGCAAGTGCATGCAAATAGTAAGTAAATATATACAGGTTCGTCGATTAAATAAGATTGATTTTATATAAACGATTATAAGCAATTTTATTTTATTGGAAATTCTTCTAGCATTGACACAGCGAATGATACAGTCAATCAATGACTGGAACTATTTGTAAAGATTTTGTCTCGCCTTGCAGTGAGCTTGTCACGGCTTTTGTAAGTTCTTAATATCTTTAAAAAAAGCTTCCTTTTAATCTTTGACCCAACAACAAGACAGATGCTTGCTCATTTACATTTCTGATTTAGCTATTTATCGTCACGTCCTGCTCCTGAAATTGAAATTGTCGTAGAAAGGAAGATTTTTCAAACATTATAGACACTGCAAAATGCAATGATAAGCATTTTATAAGCCATCCGATATAAAATCTTCACAATTTGTTCCAATCGTTAACTGACCATGTCATTCTTTGTATCGATGCTAAAAGACTGTATTTTCAATATAATAAAGTTATTTCGATCATAATCTTTGTATTTTTTTGTAACAAAACAATTCTATTATTTAATTGCCCGACTGTCTACATATGTGCACATTAAGTAAAATTTTAACACATAAATCTAAATATAAATAAAAAACAAAATTAATTAGTATGAAATATTGATTGTTTTAGAAACAGTTAGCTATAATAACGCTACGTATGTTGGTCTTCAAGTTGAAGAGGAAGAAGAAAACTTACATCATAATGATGATGTTTTTGCTGAAAATGTCTGTAATGAATCCTTTGATAATGATGATAATATAGATATACCAATAAATGAAAATACAGAAAATACATTAGAAAATCTTGATTTTGAAGAAGGTTTGTAATTAAAAATTCTATATTATAGTAAATATTCTTCATTGATTTTGTAGTTCTTGTTTATGTTAATTTAAGAAAAATTTCGCGTTTTTGAAATAGCATTTTATTATTAACCTATAATAATGTTTTAAGCAGAACTTTCGCATACATATACAATAATCTACTTTTATAGATAATTCGGATGTTGAAAGAACAGAAGACGAAGTGGCAAAAATAAAAAAATGGGCCTTACAAAATAATATCTCCCAAGTAGCTTTGCAAGGCTTAATAGATATTTTGAGAAATCTCCTACCACAATTACCACAATCTGCAAAATCTGTTATTGGAACAAAATATACTTTTAATATCGCTGTCGACCGCTAGAGAATAAATTGTTAATAAAAAATTAATAACAATTAAAAGAAACCGCGTCCCCTCGCAAATACTTGCTGATTCAGCGATTTGTTTTGTTATCGCAAGAACGTGATTCCCTAAAAATTTGGAGAAAATCGCTCTTTGCTGTCGACCGCTAGAGAATAAATTGTTAATAAAAAATTAATAACAATTAAAGGAAACCGCGTCCCCTCGCAAATACTTGCTGAATCGTTTTATTATCGCAAGAACGTGATTCCTTAAAAATTTGGAGAAAATCGCTCTTTGCTATGATCTACAGTTATTTATCGAATAATCTATAACAATTAAAACATATTTTTATATCAAACCGATGAAAAAACAGTTTAAATATTGTCAAAAAATTATATATGTAGATATATTTAATCTTTATTAATTAATTATATCTAAGAAAAGCTCAGCGGCCGATATTCGCTGCTAGCGCCCGCTGCTAGCTTCAGCGACATGACGTCTTACCGACATATTATCGATGTTAGTTTTAAACATTTATTGTTATATTTTATAATTTCACAGATGCATAGATCACATTTATAATATGTGCACAGATCACATACATATAAAGAGTTATATATTTATTCTTTATTCAAAGCAGGAAGAAGTCCTGCCACTGTGTGTAGATAAAATGGCGGAGCCAATCGGCAGCCGTTACATCGGTCACGCTTCTCTTTTGTATAAGACTCAATAAGACTCTACAATAGATTACTCATTCCAGTATGTATAATTACTTTTCTTTACCTATTATTAACAACTAGATACATATAGACAACTATTAACAACTAGAGATTAACGATGATTAATAAAAAGGTTTTGACTTCAAGGTTGCATTTATAGAAGTCGATAATATATCCGCCGACAAATCTGAGTTACCGACGTCGAGGAAATCGCAAAGTAGTAAGTAGCGTACTCTGCTACGCAAAGGGCGAACCACGAGGCGATGGAATAAGATGGATAAGATTCAAATCGAATGTGCGTAAGGCTGATATTTCATGTATCGAACGACAAATTTTTTAAGCATGTTAATTGGCTGTAGGATAGAGAGTTTCTAGAAATTCTCCATATATCTTGTAGCCAATCAATACGTTTAAAAAATTTGTCGTACAATAAATGAAATATTTATACTCTTTAACGCGACGGTAACGCGAAACAAGTGCTTCGTACAAAATTTGTGTCGTCGTATTCGTAATCGCGTGGGAAATTAATTGTGCGGGAGTGCGCGATTGGCGTCGTTCCAACTTCATCCTCAACGTGAGTAATTAATCGCGTTATTTTGTCTACGCCTTATTCATTAATCGAGTCGCACTTAATTTCTTGTTACACCATTTTATCGCTTTCGGAATCTTCTTAAGCAATATTAGAATTATGACCAAGTTAAATAATATAATCACATAAAGATATGATAACGATGAGTCATTTTAAGGAAAACGGAGTCACGCTTTCAAAGTAATCTGTTGTACTCGAATATTTCGTTCATTTCAAATCGAATAAAATGAGGGAGGCTTGTATTTTATGACCATTATAAATCTTGTATGAAAAAGGCAGTTGAGATATTCATAATAAAAGTTTTGTTAATCATCATTATCGACTTCTATAAATGCAACCTTGAAGTTAAAACCTTTTTATTAATCATCATTTTATTAATCATCACAGTAAAGTTGTCTTGAGATACGGTCGATTCAGTAATTGCATTTTGATTAACAATTGTGTATGTCCTCAACTAATTATGAAAAGCACAGTACTGTATTCCCATGAATTATTTGAAGCCATCAAAATGTTGCAGAACAGTTGTAGAATATTCCACAATATGCAAAATGCAATAACATGATTATTAAATATTAAACATCTTTATTTTGAATAATATGAAATCAATTTATTGATAAGAATGGATAAGTTATGATTATAGGATAAAACTAATTTATTTGTTACAAGAATAAATTGCTGATAATTATGTGTTTTTTTAATTAAATAAATTAGTTAAAATATTTGATAAAGTAAATTAAAATGTCTATTTAATGGTAAAATATTTTTTGTTCGCTTTTTAATTATAAATTTATATTATTATAATTCGGAATCAAGAATATTCTAAATATTGCTTTTACCAACTAATTTACATAATATTTAATCTTAGAAATATATATAAAGATTAAATATGTATATTACAAATTCTAATAAAAAGAATATTTGTAAAATAAATAAATAAATAAAATGACACGATTAAATTAAAAACGTTCTTCTAAATATTACAAATATTCTATTATAAAAAATGCTAGTATTCTACGCTTGTCACACATTTATTTTATTTCTTTCTATCTTTTCTTGTTTTTGTTAACTATTTGAGCGACAAACTTGAAAATCGGATCCATTATAATTTATTTCATGATAAGAAAGATTTAACAAAATATAACTATTAGTATATTATATCTTCATGGTTCTTGACTTCAATTTCATTACAATTTCTTTGAATATCTTATTAATGTGTTTAACAATTTATGTATAAAATATTCGAGATTGAAGATTGACCCGGTAATTATATTATTTTGAGATTAAACATCTGTGTTAATTTATCTTAACCCATCTATTTTAAGGTAATAAATCTCTACAAGATGTTGTATTTACTCACTCCATGGTTGCTCCGCCGTCGCCCTATGTCTCCCGGGCCTCCCTCTTCAAATTCATCCGTTACACTCACAACATAGCTCGAAGAAAATACGAAAGTCTCTAATCCGCTTGATATCTACGAGTCACACAAATCAGCAGAACGAAACCTGAAATAATAAAAGGATTTGTTAAACCACAATGTGTATAAACTCTGAAATATTAAAATACAGGTTTAATTATAATTGTTGATTAAACGTATCGTATTAATGTTACTTAATTCGCGTTTCATATATCTACGTCTTTCATTTATGACGAAAAAAATTCGAAAATGATGTTGACATTTTAATGTGATACATAATGATGTGATTAATAAGTTAATGATTAATCATCCGAAAATATGAAATAAAAATCTAACATTGGGTGCGCAATATACTCAAACGCAAACGCAAAAATCTAATAAAATATCTAATATATTAATCCTTTCCGTTACTTTAATTACTCGATCCGGCGATCTGCATATTACTCTGCACTCTCTATCCGAAATGTTGAATAAATTACACTTAAATCGACGAAAAGTTCGAAACACAAAACGAGATGCATTGAAATTTAAGCTTCAAAAAAGTAATTATCACTTGTATGAACGTCGTAATAAAATAATAATTTATGTTTCTCATCTTCTATCGCTGCGCGAAATATATAAATTTACGTGAAATACCTCAATAAATATAGATATAGCCAATACATTTATAGTCATTAATCAAGAAAGTTAATTAATAGTGAGCTGATAGGAATTAATAGCTTGCAGAAAATAATCATGTTTTAAGAAATAATATAAGTAACGGTAAACAGAGTCGTTGTCCTTCGCTGAGACTTGAATTTCGCCATGCGAATAACAATACATGATGGTTTGTGACACGATAGCGTGTAGCGAATGTTATGAAAACAAATATCAAGGCCGTATGTCAGCCAGTTTAATTACGTCTATCACGAAATATTTACTTCGCGTGTACTTGACGCGAAACACTACCGTGTCTCTTGATATTTATCGTATTATGGAACAACTATACGTTGGATATTCTGTTCCTTGTATTTCAAATGCGGCGATGAATATATTATTCTCAACGATCCATTATCAATCTCAAAATACTAATAGCCAAGCTATACATTTAGCATCAAAGTTTAAAGTGTGATATATATTTAAAACCAATACTGTATATATTTAAATCCAAACGTCGTTAAGAATTAATCGCCTACAAGTATCGTGAGATTATAATTAATCTATAATTCACATTCTCTGTCGTTCCGATTTCTATTCTAAATAAATCGCAGGAATATTATCTGTTTTGAAAAGCAGTTGTCGCTTCAATACGTTTACAAATTTTTAATCGCGCGGGCTAGTAATCGTTTATTGTAAAATATGATTGAATATATTCCATAATATGTCGCGACCACATTTCAAGGATGTGCCACTACGCTGAATGTTTTAATCCGTGTATTTTAAATTAATTTCGATAAATAAGCTGCAAATATTTTGCACTTTGATTAACAATAAGAGCAAAATTTAATTATTACATGCGAGTTATTTAATTCTTTCTTTTAATGACAATTTGAATCGTTGATTAGGTATGCTTAAAAAGCATTATTAAAAACCTGTTGTTTAAATAATAAATATCTTTATTTTAATTAAAAAATTATTTATCTGATTTTATCTAAATTAATTTATTGTTATTACTCAAGAGAGAATTGAAGTTATAAAAAATATACACACATAATTCCCTAAAAAATCTAGGCTTAAGACAAACTTTATCTGAATTCTTCAATCGGATCGCGATTACAAATATGACATCAAGAAAATTAAATTAATTCTTTATTTGTTAAATCGTATTATATCTGAATACTGGCTTCAGTTTTCGAACAAAAATATAATTATATGCGAGCCCAAGACAGTTATAGTATAGTTAGTTTGCATTTTTGTAGTCTTTACTACGTTTCGTTCGTTGTCTAGCGTGATCGGATGGCGAAGCAACACACTCTGGAAGAGTATTTGGAGTCGACATATTTATTAATATTACTTACACTGATTTAGGTCGATTACATATAACAGTTCTCCACTCAACTCGTGCATGGTAACTCCAGCACGGCCGCACCCAGTCTGTGCCGTCGCAATCTCTTTATTACTCCGAAAACTCTAACCGTCTAACGCACACACTCAGCTCGCGCCGTCTTTCTCGTCGTACTTATTGCTCCAAACCGACTCGATACCTAACGTTCGCACTGGGCTCGTGCCGTCGCACGCGTGCACGCAACGTCGTGTCGTGATTCTTCCCCTCTTCTCTCGACTCGCGCTCTACCCTAAACATCATACGCCCGTCACATGACCTGCCCAAAGTGTGATCACGCACCTGTCACATGGCTCGCAGAAGCGAGACCACGTATATCCTACATTTTTTGTAATAAAAGCTCTGATTATTGTTTTAGTACTACTCGTAAAAGAAACGAGAAGGAGAACGGAACCCGCAATATAGTAGCGGTAAATCGTGTAATAAATTTGAAAAGAGACAATTTTCTCAAATTTTTAAAACACATGTTTGTGCAGTAATATATGATTTCTCTTCGTTATAATACTATTTGTTATATTTCCTCTATTTATCCATTGTAACTGTGTTTTAAGAAAATTAAGTACCACCACTCCAATCATCCTGTATGTTATGTATGATAACCGCATAATCTGTTTTAAAAAAATCTATAACATTTTCTCATAAAACAACTTTGTGAATTATGATCCTTTTTGTGCATAGAAAAAATGCTTAAAATATAAAAAACTCAAGATTACTATTTTAATATTTCAAAAGCACGATATTTCAGTTATGATATGAGTAACTGCTTAAAGTTGTAACGAGCGAGGTATTTTTCTTTATCGCCGAAAGATTCTTTTTGGAGATTATCCTTTATATTATGTTAGTTTTCCTCTTTTACAATCGACGTTTATAACTTGAAGTACCTCGGCGAGCTCGTAACGGGGGATGCCACTTTCGCCATTAATTCGGCGGTTTCGCCTCGACGAATGGAATGCGCGCGTAAACGATGTCGGTGGGCCTAAATTAGCGAAAAGGAAGAAAATAGTGAAACATTTTGTTCCGCAGTAACCCATTACGTTCTATGGCTTTCAACGTATCGTCGTGTTATCCGGCTGATATATCTCGTATGTCTATCCACCCTTGCGCCACCGTTAATAGCAGGCAATTTCGTGTTCCCTCGGCTAACCCGTGTAATTGAACCAATGTGTGTTAATCAGAGGCGCCTCATTTGCCACGGGGAATAGTCCAAATTGCTTTTGTTACCTGGAATATCTTGGTACGCGGCAATGCTTGTATTGATTCACGAAATTGACACTCTGCCTAAAATATGTAAAACGTGTGCCGGTCGCACGAATTATGAAGCGCAACGAGCACCGCTGTATCTCAAATAGCACCGTATTCCTACGATAAAATACATTCCACTTTTCCGTTTTCGCCATATAACGCATTTCACCTCTTGTACAAATATTACATTAATTCACAAAATATTATACAATTGCAACAAATAACGTTACGCGCAAACAGAAACGTTTGGTTTTGAAAACTTTCTACCTTATTTTAATATAATTCACGATAATACTGAAATACAGAAAATATTTCACGTGGGATAAATAGCTTGCGACAGATTTTTGCAAAACGATTTCAGTGGATACCTCCTGTCGCGTTCGAAATATTTCTACCATTTTAAAAATATTTTTAATTTGCATATAAAATACGCGATGCAGCTGTCGTTATTGGAACGTACATTGTATATTTATCATTAATGAAATTTTAATAAAATTTCAAAAATAATCTATTTATTTAATTCATTGATTGAGGGTCATTATGGCAATGGAGATCTACGATGCAGGCTCTAGCTTAATATATACGTGCTAACTACGTGTGCTAGAGACTAGTACAATAATGTACTATTGCCAGGGGATCACATTGGTCCGAGTCAGCGCAGTTAATTTTCGATAGTACCGAATCACCCTCGTGGTAATTGTCGTCCATGACTTCAACCGTTAGTCGTCTTTGTCTACTTGTTCTATACGCAAGCAGCACGGTTTAACTCCTGCGGCCACTAACAGCTGCATTATATTCGAATATGCAGAAATTTAATTTTCTCGATACTATGAATAACCTATATTCAAAAGTATTCGAATTTTTTAATAACTTTAATAGATAAAGAATCTTTTAAACGTCTTATTTTCAGAATTTTAATATAAATCTTAAATATTCGTATCAATTACATATTAGATTATTATTAATTAAAGCTTTGATTTGACTTTTTAAAGTTTAATTCTTAATTTTTTAAGTTAAAAAAATATTCGATACTTTTTTGCTCTTTTTGTCTGAAATATTAATGCTACTTTGCACTTTCACACGGAATTCAACAAATAATTATTTTATTCTAATTCTTCTCATAAGGTAAAGTTGCGATATGCAAATCTCAAATGTATAATAGACGAACAGAAGAAATTTTAACACATTTTATTTCGTGAAAAAGTTAATTTTATTAAGGCCGGATTATTCCAATAAAGGAATTAGGATGAATTTTGTCTTGCAAGAAAGAATTGAAATGAATTTAAAAGTCGGGAAACCAACTCGGAATTTAAATCTCGCATTATAAAATATTATTCATAGTATGAATTAAATTTCGTGGCACGGATCGCTGTCAATCCCTCTAATTTAAGTTTTTAAACGCTCTATTATATTGAATTGCTGTATTTTTAAATATTTATAATTTCGGTAATTTATTGATGATCACATTATACGATACAAAACTCTATTATCATAAAGCATCACTGTGATGTGTAAAGTAAATGTAAATAGTCGTTAGATTTATAATAATAAAATTTATCATAGATACATATAGATAGCTATAATTTAGATATCAAAGTTTTCTTGCATTTTTTGCGCTTTTCTGTAGGGTAGATATAAATCAAACATAACATAGATAGAAGGAAAACAACATGACTAGAACTTTTATATTTTTATTATTTTTATTTACCTGCCCAAAGTTTCATTATATAAATAAATTTAAGCGATAAAGGCATAGTCCAGAAATTCTTCTAATTATTTGTATATTTTGTAAAATATATGTTCTTTCAAAAAAGTACGTGTTGTAACTGCTCGAGTCTCATTGTTAGATTAAACATTCCAAAAATGTTTTAAATTTTTAATTTTATTAATTTCGTCGTGTCAAAGATGTCTCTTGTAAATTTTGTTTACTTGTCGAGTAAATTCGCTGATTGAATTCGGCAGATACAATCGAATAATCGTACCTAATAGCGCGTAAAGGTGGCAATACCCCAGGGATTTTTTGCTCCCCGCACCATTAAGGAATAATGCACGAAATACTCGCTAACATAAGGATCTCTAAATTACTTTTCCCACAAGACTGCTTCTATCATTAAGCAAGAGATCTAATCTTATTTTTGAACCTAGACTCGTAAATATTTATTACTGCTAGATAATTAATTTATCTGCCCTTCCTTTGACATAATTATTCTTTTGTTATATTAAAAACCCGTATTCGTATATTATTTTTTAATTTCTTTTGCATCGATTATTTTGTATCGCTTTTTTAGCATTATAATGTATAATAAATAAGCTCTACATTAAAACTACTTTAACATCGCGCATAATAAAAGTTGCGTATTTATAAATCAATGTTTAAAAAAATATTAGTTTAAAAAAAATCAGTGTTAATATCAGAATTTGACATAATACTTAGCGTTAGCTTTAATATGTATAATATGTATAATGCAAAAATATTCATGACAATAATATCTAGTATCGCGCCTCGTATTTTCACGCAAAGGTATCGCAGCGTGAAGGCGTCCATGGCGACGCCGCGAACATGGTGGTGGCCATAATTCTGTCGACGCGAAGCGTAGTATACCCGGGATGACATTTGTTATCTCGCGCAGGACACATGAGCGTCTGGGAGAAGTTTTCTACTCCTCTTAATCGTCGGTCGGCTCACAGGCTCGGAAGTTTCTTTTCTCCGTCGCCCAACTCGTCGCATTTACTTCCAGCGAAGATCGCAGCAACTTTTCCTTAATATAACTAAATGACTGGTCTGAAGGCCGTCGAGAGAATGTTCTCGCGAAAGTTGGCGCCGCGAAGATGAAGAAGCCGTAGCAGTTTTCCGAGACCTGCTCACGGATTAGACCAGTTTACCGAGATGATGTCTTGCGCCCCATAACCGTCACGATTGCTTACTCGAAAGCTCCTTCGAAAAATGTTCCGCGTGACGCTTGATAAGACTCTTCAAGGATGCCTTCGAATCTCAGTTGCTTGTTGCCAAACGATAGAAATAGGATATTGGAAAATGTTACGTTTCTCTCGCACTGACGTATCTTATATTGCATGGCAGTATTAGAATCGTATTTGTTCATTTAATTCGAAGTGGATTTTAACAGAACTATAAAACGACATACCTATGTAATATAAAAAATAAAATTCGAAGTATAGGCTCCAATGAAATACACGAATATAGAAAACGGGCTAACTAACACTAAGAACCAAGCGCGGTAAATGTGCGCGACAAGTTTTTATTTTTATTTTTCATATTTTTCAACCTTGACTGCGCGCCGACTAAATTGTCAGACTTGAAACACAGCTCCGGTTGGAGTAGTAAAATCCCCCCTTCCCCTAATTAAATCGATTCGATTTAATTTTTGATGCTATATGCATCTAAATAAATGTAAAGAAATCATTGCGAAAAATATTACCTCAGCCAGGGTTCGAACCTGGAACCCCCTTCATTCCGTGAAGGTGTCGTACCAATTCGATCATTGAGACATGTGTCTTTCGCGCATCATTTACCGCTCTTGGTTCTTAGTTAGCCCGTTTTCTATATTCATAAAAAATAAAATTTTTACGATATATATTGTATAAAATGTGAAGTGTTAGGTACAGCAAATTTTGATGTTAATTTCTTCAAAACATACTGTAACGCGTTTCTCGAAGAACTGATGAAAAGTGACAGTTTCTCAAAATCAAATCTCGCCGAGGAAAAGTTACGTTTTATCGACCAGACTAAATGGATCAATAAATCTATTGAAGAAACGTGATCGTAAGTTTGAGTAACCCAATGTTCGTCAAAATTAAATGAGTTATAGCGAGTATCTGCTGTTCTATTTAGATGCTCGGCGTAAGTGCATCGCGCATATTCCATCCTTCTGGAATACTAGTCGTGCCGTATCAATTGCGCCCTAATTGCATCGCGCCCACTCACAACAGATCGCCCGGGGTAAATCCTGCCAACGACTCTTTGTCCGAAAAGGGAGAGTTCTCGTAGCGCTCGTTATCCCGATCGCGGACGAATCTTATCTTCTTCGTGGTCGGTCCAGCCGCGCGTGCCATAAATCTTGGTGCGAGAGAGGCGGTCGGGCGAGTGTTACGTATGCGGGACGAGTTCGGTCGTGCAACAACCCCCTTGTTTCGAGTCTACCGCGCGTCACCCTTGAGGCTGGCTCTCCATTCTGACGGTGACCACCATCTCTAGCTCGGTCTCCGAGCCAACTCGAGACTCTATTGTGCTTCGGAGAGAGGGAGGGAGAAAGAGAGAGGAGAGGGAGAGAGAGAGACGAGCTTTCAGTTTTCGTGGTATGCACGGTCACCAAACACGTTAGCCGCGTATGCATGTCTCAGAACGGCGAACGCGTCTCGCAGGCCTCGCAACGGTCCCGCCAGTATGCTCGGGACAATAATCGTACCGTCGAGGATGCGCAAACATTGTGCATATATGCACCGCATGACAACGTCCGTTGGTGGCCGACGTGCGCGTCCTTTGCACAGAAATCGTCACGTGTCTTGCTCTCTTTTCTCCCTCCCCCTCCTCCCCTCCCTTTCTCTTTCATTCTCTCTGTGCTTACACACTGTCACGGTTGTGTGCTCGCCACCGTTTGCCTCGTATTCCGGTATACGCTAGTCTATATAGTTACCGACAGGACATCGTGTGCGCTTCTCTCGTACATATGAACATTTTCTGACTTCGGTATGCGGTTCTTTTCATCGCGAGCTCGCTTCCTGCTGACGACGCTGCAATGCTGGACATTTAGCATCATGATTTCGTGAAATATAAATCTACGCGAATTGATCGCGATATTTTCAGCGAAACGGAATACAAAAAAAAAAGAACAAAAGAGCAAGAGAAAAGACACGGCGTGGAAAAAATGTTATTATTGATTTGCTTACGGATTATCACACGAGGATAATCCTTTGAACCTGAATGAAAATCGGGAAGGGTTTCACAATATAGCAATCGAGAGAAAGATCGAGACAGAGGGATGTAATTTCTCGAACAGTATTTAGTATTTCGATATCATCGTATCTCTTAACCGAGACCGTTTACTCGCTGGCTTTACGTAGCGTGGAGTTTCCGCAGCAATTATTATGCTAACGAATGTACCCGCGCGCCTTTATCCTACCGCAGCGCGCCCGCCGGATGGCTGGCTGGCTGGTTGGCTGGCTGGCTGGACTGCGAAAATTTGCAAGAAGGACCGCGGGTAAAGGATGCGGTTGTAACTTCTTCTTTTTTTCTCCTGCAGACAACTCTAATTGGGCAGTGGCGCGCGGAGAAGGGGCGTATTCGCCGGGCGCATACGAAGCGCTTAAAATTAGCCGGCGCCGCGATTTAGATGTAGTATCCACTTTCCAGACATCAGTACGGCCCAATAATTTATTTCGGCGGGGGTTTTCGACGGCGAATTCGCTCGACTCGCCCATCGCCGAAACAAACAAATTTCCGTTATCGATTCGTCCGCGCGAGGGAACGGTATCGCCCCGCGGAAGATCGTCCGACCCGATTCAAAATTCCTTCTCGATAACGCCGCAGTGCGTGGCTTATCGAAATTTTTCCTTGTTGCATTGCGGGGAGAAGAAGCCCAGCTCGTCCAAAGTTCCGACAGCGCGCAATGTTAGAGCACCGAAAAATATTTCCGACATTTTTGTTGCCGAGATATTTATATCGCGACATAACGGAATCTGTCTCTTGCATCTGAAGAAAGATTATGCACGTGCTGCACTATTGGAAATCGCTCCTTGAGAAATGCCATATATTATAAATATAATTTCCGTTAAAAATTTGGACGACGTATTAAAATTGAAAATAAAAAATGTACCCTCTTTTATGTATCATAAATCCTATATCTCTGCAAGTATGTGTAACCTTTCAGATAGATTGCTGGTAGCGTTCTACGAAAGACGTTACTTCGTCTTGTGCATTTTCAAAATTGCTTCTTCACAGCTTAATCGCATTGGTTAGCAACTTTCTTCCTTTCCAATTAAACGGACACTTTCATAAAAGTTCTGTTTTCGTACACAATTTGATGTTTTTAAATAATAATCTTGGTTCCTTGATACATTACTTCTCGCTATACGCGCAAGTGACAATTCTCGTATAAAATTTATCTTTTTTAACTCGCGCTCTTAAAAAATTAATGAGCACGCCGCCGGCGAGTTATATTTTTGCAAGTTGCAGGACGACGTTGAAAGGACAAGCAGCATCAATGGCTGACTTTGTCGTTGTCGCCAGAGTTCACGTCACAAGAAAAAACTCGCGAATAGGGGAAAAGCGAACGCGTCTCCGACGCGAAAAGGTACGCGACGAAACGTATATTGTCTGTGACGTATGCCATTAGCAGAATATATTTGCAACCCCTCTGGCATATGTACGGCAAATGAACAGTCCACCACAGTCTACGGTAGAAATACATGCGCGAGTAGTAAACGTTTTCCCAGAGTACCGCATCGCACCTGTTATTGTAAGCGTTAATGCAGGTGTATTTTAAAGCCGCTCTGTGCAATCGTAACTTCGTATGCAGACTCGTCATATCGCGCATCCAAAAGCCTTTCACGAGGATATCCGATGAAACAAGCTATATGATGCTGTTACATTTTTCGAAACGTCTGTTTCTATATTGATCAGTTTATCAATTTGTCAAAGCAATAAATCACAAAAGATTTTATTTTCTGTCGCATGTAACTTCAATGCTTCAGTCACTTTTATGTCAGACATGAATGCGAAAGTCAGCTAGAACGTTTCATATCAGTTTCGGATTATTCTAGGATAGAATAGATAGAATTATGTTTTATGAATTTTAGCGCGACACTAATCTTTTCACGGTTGGTGCCACAAATCTCTTCTACTTTGACCTCTACTTTTTAATCTCTTCCACTTCAGACCGATTTCCATTTAATACGAATCGACCGTACTTCGAATTCTATTATTTTATCGACCAGTAGCCGGAAAGTTAGGCGCGAAAATTGCGTCAGAACTCATTGCCGCTACCATATCTCTCGAACACTCTTCTGCCATTCGCGCGCGGGCGCTAACTAATCTGATTAATATCCGATTTGGACGATGGATAATGAAAACGGCAGGTACGTCGTGACACCTACATCCACAGGTGGCCAATTAATTTACAAGCGCACACACTTTACGTGACATCGACATATCCCGGGCACGAAGTCAGATCTCCCTTTGATCTGCGACCAGGTACAGGGACGCGATCCCCCTTTGTGCGTGTGGCCGCACAATACATACACGCGCCCGATATGCGGCGCATCGGCATTTTCGTTGGAATTTCGGTTTTGCATCGATCGGAAGTATAGCGAGCGTTACCGTTACACGCGGCGGATGCAGTGCATTTCGCTATTGTTCGCCGTACCGCGACGCGACGCCGATGGGCGCCGCGCGCCGCGCGCCGTGACATTCGGCCGCCGTCGCGCGCGCGAACTTTCGTTTACTTTGCCATAGTTCTCGGTTTAATAATCGTAATGGAAACAGGTGCCGGAACCACGTGGTAAAAGCGCTGTCTTTCGATGAAGTTCGCTCGGCTCCGCACATCGCATATCGCGCGAGTAAATAACCCGTCGCCACCGTCGGCACTCGTTCTTGATTAATCAATAAAGCGCTTCGCGGCGCTCGAAATTACGAGCGCGGATTACGAACAGCGACGAATCAGTCATAAATCCACGCGACGCGGCGTGGCGCTCACACGAACGGCCGTTTTCATGAAATTTAAAACGGGGGGGATTACAAACGGAGATATTTTTTACGAGGACGCACGCTTTATCGGGACATTTTTGCGCTCGATCGGTCGCACCGCTTTTTGTTGCATACCGATAGTCAGTTTTGCCGTTCGAATAATTTCGGCCGTTTGTTATACGGATGTTGTGGTGCAAACCCGTCGTGATTTACTCGTGGAATTTATCCGTGTTTTATACAATAAATACGTGACACATTCTTTGGCTATAATCTGTAGAAGGATATTCGTGACACGTGCTGATTATATATTTAGACTCGTCCGTAAATTTGGACCTTAGGTCAACGCACAAAGAAAGACGTAACGTAACACTTTTGTTATCGGTTCGGTATCTTTTATGCATCGTTACCGTTTTTCTTTGTTCAAATTATTTCGGTCCACTAGGCGCTCGTTGACCACGAGTAAGATCAGTAAGAGTAAGACTGAAATTGCACCCCAGAAACTGGACAGAACAATAACTTCTCGAAACCCTCTGGGGAACGAAGGGAAGCGAAGGGAAGTTTCTTCGGGATAGGAATAGGAGTTAATGTCATAAGGGTTGTGGGAAGAAACTTATCTCTATATGAATACGAGTCGTAAATTTTTTCCATTAACGGATAGTTTGACATTAATTTGCGCGATAATGTTACAATTTTAATTTTGTGAGGAAAATATATTGCGGCAACTGAAATTATAATGAACAAACAGACACGTATTATGAATAACTTATAAATTATCTGTCAAAATTCCGTGATAATATTTAGTCGACTGACAATGAGATAAATTATTGTCACGTCTCTATAGTTGTTGTGGGGGGGGGGGAGGGGGACAGGTGGCTCTTATAAATCTTTCGTGAGTGACGTTTTCTTTTACAGTCTCAGTTATTTTGCATATTAAAATACATGAATGCGTTTTTACCGGTTTAATGATATAACACGTCGGGACATCGTACTGAGAAAAACGATGATGGCAGCCGGTTTAAGTGCTTTTGCAGCATACCATCGTGGTCTCGCAAATCACTCGAGGAAGGTTGCGATAATAGTACCGCTTTAACGCGGCAAAATATCGTTAGCCCTTCGCCACGTTGTTAGCCTCCATTAAATTGCCTCAGCACGATGACAAAGCCGACACCTCGGGATCGAAAGAAATTTAATAGAGGATATTACGATAACAGCGCATGAAAGGCGCGTGAGACTCGCGTCGGGGCCGAAAGACGGAACGTAGATGACGAGAATTAAATTTCAGTGTGTGATACTGCCGCGACACTTTGAATTTAGGGAAGCGCTTGGGCTTGATAAGGGTGGCTCTTGCAATGCAAGTCTCAAAATATCATATTGCATTCATTGTTCACCGGAATAAACGAGTAAATACTGGATAAGATTTCTTTTATATCGTTAGTCGCTTTCAAAATGCGATGAAAATTAGAATATCAACAATATCCGACGTTGAGCGAATCAATAATAAAATGGGCGATAAAAATAGAGATATGGTTATTAGCTTCTCCTAAAAATTCTATTAAATATAGTATTGAGGAATGTGTGCCGTGTTGCTGATAAGTAAAGAAACGTAAAGATCATTCTAACAAAAAACTATAATTATAAAAGCTATAAAAAAAATAACGTGGTCAGCATTGGCGCCAATCGTTAGGTATACAGTTTATCCTAAATATTTAGAAAAGTTATACAACTCTCGGAGGTTGTATATATAGTACATAGTACATATATCCTTTTGTATACATAATGTAATTAAATCTACGTCCGCATATATTCGTCTGCGATTTTTTGAACAGGAGCTTCGAGCTGGATGGGACAAAACGCGGTCTTCGAGCACGAGCAAGAGATAAATAACTAGAGAACGAAAGAGAGATAGAGATAGAGATAGAGATAAAGAGAGAGGGAGAGAGAGAGATAGGGGGAGATATTATAGTAGTATAAGGGTATAAAGCCGAGACGGCACGGTGTCGTGCGAAAGGACGAGGGACGACGCGAGGCAAGGGCGCGGTATGCGTCTGTGAAATTCAACCAAGCTGTTCCGCTGGTAATAATGGACGAGAGGCAAGCGTTGAAATGCAAATTAGAGCGCGGGTCGCGGACAGCTTGATACATGTGCGGGGATTGTGGTTTCGCGCGATGCGCACCGCCGCCTATACTCACGGAATAAAGGAGTTTGTTTTGGAATTTTGCTGGGCGCAGGGGGAGGGCACTATATAACGTCACGCGTGCAGGTTACGCTTTCCTTCCACCCTCCCTTCCATCCCTTCACTCTTTCTCGCTCACTTTCTATTTAGCTTTCATCGCTCTTTCTCGCTCGCCGCGCTGCCCGCGTGCATCAAGCGCGTTTGCGGATAGCATTCGTCACCGACGAAGAGCCGCTGGAAATGATCGTTGATCGTTGCACGCGCGCGTCCTGTAACCTGTCCTTCGTGCCTGCGGTTGTTGTGACAAAACGTGCAATTTCCATGACGGCCTCTACGATAATATAACGCGGCGTTACGGCGCTTGTTACGTCAGCGTGGACGGAAATGAAAGGATATCGAGAGAGGAACCGGGCACGGCGACGCGCGGTCCATTTCTTCACAACGGTCGACGAAGCGGCGCCGCTCGCGCGCAGAATGAGAATTGAAATCGTTCCGATCGACGACCGGATATTTTTTTCCTTCTTTTAGAAACGCGACACAACGAGTATGCATTCAAGTCGTGTGCGGATCGCAATTTCATCATCTCTGTTTCCACCTTATTGGCGAACGAAAAATTTTATGCACGCGTATAGTTATCGGAATAGATAGTAGACACGTTAGAAAACGCGCTGCAATAATTGTCCATAAGAGATGATGTCAATATTTCGATGTGTCTGTAATAGTACGCGCGACATTTTATGAGAAATTGATTCTATGTGATATTATCTATATACGAACGTTATAACATATTTTTGCTATTTTTACCTGAGAAATATCGACAGGAAATAATTTTCTTGGGAAATATAGACAGGAAAACTTTGAGATCTGATTCCGCAATGGATATCGCAAATTTGAACTTTCGACAATATTGGAAGTATTTTACAATTTTAGTGCGCATGGAAAGATCAATAGAATTAGTTTTTGTTCGGAAGAATATCTCAAGCGCCAAGAAAAGATATCACTCGATGAAGTTTTTGTGACAGCGGCATACTTGAAATATAGCACTGCTGTGTAGCGCCATGAATTTCCTATCAACATCGTGAATTCTGAAGCCCTAACCTTCTCTTGAGATTTGTGGTTTGAAGATAATGCCTTTTGAGTTTCTGCACCTTGGAGATTTTAACTTTCGGGATTGCGGGCTATGAATATTACGGAACAGTACGAAACCCCAAGTTGTAGAATCAAGGCTAAACTTACAACCAGTTAAACTTATTTGTTAATAACAATTTCGAGTTTCGAGACGAGACGAGAATCTCGCTGATATGACTATGTATATCTATATTACATTCTTCTCGGCTAACTTACAAAATAGCATCAATTCTGTTAGTAATAGGTCAAACATCAGTCTAGGGTTGCAATCTACTTAACGCTACAAATCGAAGCGTTCGATTGACTGATTAGGACAAATCAGCTTCAAAAGCATTTACAGCGCCAAATGGATTGCAGCAGTAAGTAGAATACGTAAAGAATTGAGCGAAAATACCATAAACAAATATCCGCACAAACTTTATTTGCTTCTTAAAATCAAGCGTGTAACAAGATAACGAAATCTCTATAGTTAACAAAGTTGCGCAATGCAATCTTTTCCGGATATATCAAAGTCACAGTGAAAAGTTCACCGTGCCTTGAAAGTTATATTTTCATTTGTGCCGGGAGGTAAGTTATTAGCATTCGCTTTTGCAAGATTCAAACCGGTTGTTCGCCATCTGCGATATCCCACGGCAGTGCGATGCAATTCGTGAAATCGAAAATATCAGCATCGCAAATCCGAGGTCGCGTGCGCTATCTTCCTCTTGGAATTTATCGTTATGGTAACGCAACCTGGAAGCCGCTTGGCGCGAGGCTTCCGAGCCGAGTTCCCGATTTCCGTATTAAATGTGGAACTCTTTCCTGCGGTCACACCGTGAATTTATGACCGCGGCAACACGAGATGGTCAGTTCCACTTTTGAATTACCTATTTCCGGAGAAATATCAACCGCTTATTCGTGATATCGTTATTGCGATATCACGATGCCTGTCTTTAATCTTTATTTAAGGATGAACCACTAATCAATTATATGAAGCTATTGCAAGAATCTGTAACAATGTCTAGAGAAAAATAACGTTGGAGAGGAAAAACATTGAGAATAAATAGGGTACCTTTTCTTTATGTCGATTAAACTCATAATTTGTAACATATAATAATTTTTATAAATTTCTCCGAAAAAAAAATCAGGTGCTCAAATAATATTTTAAAATTATTAACAGACGTCTAATAACTTTCCTTAGTTTTCTCTGATCTCTTCTAAATATTGTCACAAGTTTTGCCATGTGTGTGGAACATGCTCTAATTAGTCGATCATAGAAGAATTGAATCCTGTTATCTGTGTCATTGTATTTAAATATTTGTGTAAATATTGCACACTTATGACTGATATAATTTGCAAAATGGCTATTTCATCACTTGCAATATTCATAATATTGTAAGAAATGATATAAGACATATCAAATTGCACCACAGACATGCAA
Organism: Temnothorax nylanderi; assembly: GCF_030848795.1. NCBI lineage: Eukaryota > Metazoa > Arthropoda > Insecta > Hymenoptera > Formicidae > Temnothorax > Temnothorax nylanderi. Next base: position 242,712 of record NW_027249294.1, on the reverse strand, counting down.
TTAGTTTTATTATTCGTTTAACTTAAGCAAAACTGGAAGGACAGGGGCGCAAGTTATGACTCTTGAGAAATGCGCCCTTGCCCGGAATTTGTGCGGATGACAGTGAATTAGGTGTCTTTTGCTACAATAACCCATAAACATTCCTCCTTCCTTGCGTCGCGTATTTATCATCCTGTCCGAGTAATATGCCGCGGGGCGGCCCATGCGATGCACGTATATTCTCATCGGGTACAGAGATGAATGCACGCTCCGGTGATTCGTTTAGAACGTAAAACCCAGGTAATAAAATTGTTGACGACAACTGTTCAATCGAGTACAACATTCGCCGACAATGGGGGAATCGCGATTAAGTTTTTTTTTACAACGATCAGAGACATTGACGTATCCATCCTGATGCAATAACGTCGCAGATTGGAAAGTAGGGACGCGAATTACAATTTCCCCTCATGGTCTGGATGCGAAAGGACTTTAAATGCTTTCGGTAATTGCGAGAATTTTGTACCTTATTTGTAATACGCGCGAAATAGAATTTAAGCGACTCAATAGCGAGTCGTATTGAAATTGTTTATGACTTTTTTAAGGTTTATGAAAAAGATAAAAATAGATCATTTATGTCGATAAGTACATCTTTTAATAGAGCATAAATTAGATACCTAAAGTATATACATATACAGCCATATTTATAAATTAATTATATCATTATTTTATGTTGCTACGATTGTTGTAATACTGTTCAGTATCAATTAAGATAAAACTTCTTTGATTTTTTATTAACATGATTTTCTAAACTTTTAGTGTTCTATTATTTATTCATCTTAAACCTCTATTAAAATTCTCATAAATTGCTCTCGTTTCTTAATTCACATTCTCAGTGTTTGGTATAATTAAATCGTACTTGGACAATTCCAGCAAGAAACTGGGTGCAAGCGCATTTATCACGCCATCCATAAGATCCTCTTAGCTAGTCTTGGCGTAAGACACAAGACTATCCTGACTATCATGCCAATTAGCGTGCAGTACGTGAAGAAACCTGAAATTGCGAGTGGCACGTTTGAACGCATTAGCTTGCTGGCACACATTCTAGCTTTTCTAAATTAGCGTGTGCCTCCCCCCCCCTCTCTCCAATGCTCGTTTCTTGTTAAATTCACGCGGTCAAATGTCCCATGTAATCATTGCCATAATTTTGAAATAATAATACTCGACAGCTGAATTCAAAAGCACTTGCCGACTGACTTTTTAAAAGTGCAAAATAGTTTCGAAATTTCACTTTTCGACGCTGACGTTAATAAATTTCGCGGAAACTCTATTTAACATATTTTACGTTAACTCAAAACCGTCCACTTTATTCTCGCAGTCATATTTCTAGTTCTATAAAGACAGGAATAATCCAAGCCATAAAATCATTTTCGAGCAAGAAATATCCGCGCTTCATCCGCTGAGCTCGCTTGAAACTCGAAAGCGTTAGGGCTTTCCAGAACCAAAGCCGCGATGGAATTCTATTACGAGATTGCGCCAGTTTGATCCAACGGGTGTGCCGAGCCGTCGAGTAAAACTCGTCCACGGCGAATTCCATTTTTAACATTCACCCATGCACGGCTGCCCGGTTTTCCCGGCTCGGCTTTCGGTCGGCACGCGCATGTTTTGACGATACGCAAGTAGCACGTGCCACGTCACGCACCTAATACGTACGCTTATCTCACGCGACATATTTCACAGCACATTTAACATATTATACTAGGCTTTGTATCACGAGGACGAAAAAAAAAACAACATGTTTGCTAGTCGGCTTATCAGAGAAAGATGTTAAGTCCGTCCCTCTTTATGTGTCAACTTAATGCCACTCCAGCCACGATTGAGCCCCTCGGCGGCTTCTCGTCGGCATACCACTCGGTTCTCCTATCCTATCGCCTCCCAAAGCCCATCGCCCCTTCGGCTTAACAATTCACCCCCTGCATCTCTCACGCTCTCGGCCTTATGCTCTTCTCCGGCCTCTTCTTTCTCTTCGTTCTCATTTATGTACTCGTATAATTCGCGTTCCAGCCTGCATCTTTAGCTTCAGCTTTACGCGCCTTACCTCTCGCTTCGCGCGATCGACCGTCGGCTCCGAGATAACGACGTTAGACGAATAAATGTCGTCGCATAATCTTTCTCAGCTACTCGGCGCGACCGCTGGTTCCTTAAGTTTCATCTCGACCATAATAAGTAAACTGCGGTCGAATTGGCCTTTAATGCACCCCTATTTTTCCGGAGCAAATAGTAGCCTTTCCGTCTGGGAAAATCGTCGCTCAGATTTACGTGACCCGTCGACAATGCAACGCCGACGATGCACACCGCAGATTTCATCCGAGTAATGTGAAAGGAAGAAAGGAAGAGGGAAAGAGAGAAGGGAAGAGCATTGGCAGTTCCTCAAGTAAACAGCGCGTCTTGATTGTCCGCTCTTTCGCATTCTGTTGGAGATCTCTTCGACCACGCTATATACAAGTTGCATAGTAATTGCCACATCATTTTTGGTATTCAGGAAGCTTTCGCTCGGTTATAATCTTTCCGATACAGATGACGTGACAAAGGTTGTCACGCAAATCGTTTATTACATTTAGCTTATCCCCTTCTTCCTCTCTTTTTATTATTAACTGATTTGAAGAGGTTTAATTGAACCTTTAAAACGTGGCGAAAAATATGCGATAAAAGAAACATGCATTTTTCATTTTGTATGACTTTTTCGAAATTAAATTGTCACTTTGAATATTTTTTACAGTTTATTATTTTAAACCACAGATTTCATATTACGTCAAGTATTCTTTGCAGTCTGTAAATTTAAAAAAATTACGGAAAAAATGTGAATATATACTCTTTCATTAGAATATTCCATTATACGCCGAGATTACGCAAATGACGGCTATTTTCCGTAACATAGAATTTATTTCACATTCAGTGATAATTGTCAGCACAAAACGCGATTGCGACATTCCGAACGTTCAACGTAAATGCTTACGAGGTGTATATCGGGAAAACGGAGAAAACTGCAAGCCACGCAGAACTTCGAGATCCCGCGAAAAAGCGCGAAACGGTGAGAAACAGAGAACAACTCGTACTGCAATTATGCTTGCCTTTTTTTGTTCGCCGGTTAATTCCAGTTTTCAAAGCTGACGCGAACTAAATTCGCGGACGGGAATTTATCGCCAAATGCGGGAACACGCGCACACTTACGCCAGATAATAATAAAGTAGATTTTTCCTAATGGGAGACGAGAATCATTGCGAAGATATAATCGCGCGATATTGAGTACGCTCTCGAAGAATGGTTCGGTAGTTGCAATTGCATCGGTTAAAGGCAAAAAATATTTTATTATCGTTTTCGTGACTTATTGGCGTAACTTATGCAGATTACGACAGATTAAATATTTAAATGGACTGCTATAAATTTCGTTTTCTTAGAATTTATATTAAAATACATCTCTTTTTAGCTACAGAAGTTATTTAGATTCTTCCCTTTTACTGTTACCATTTGTTTTCCTGAACGTCTTATTATATGCGTCTAACTTTCGCTATTAACGTCTTACCTTACTTTATCCTACTTGGATAACTCTCTTATAATAATTCTCGTTACAAACACTTTTCATCATTAAATTCTAAGAATAATTTTCTTTTCACTTCATTCGTGATAGTTTCATCAAAGTCCGCTTCAACTCTAGCTTATCTTATTTTATACATACAATACATATATGAATTACAAGAGTAAAAGTTAAAGCATATAGCCAATTATACTCGTATCGCTTGCATAATATCATACAACAAATAGAAATAAAGTATATAATCCATTTTTTTAAAACAATGCTTCGTATGTAACATGTGTTCTTATTAACGCTTGCAAGAATGTATCTTTCGCCGTTATTCTGCAAAAATATTTTACAGTTTGCCGTTCTTCATGAAAGACTTATCATCGCTCGAGCACAATAGTTCCGTGCGTGAGAAGAGATCGGCAAGTAAACGATTATACGTGTAATGAGTTTCGCGAAACTCAATCCGACTCGGGGAAAATGTGATTAACAGCCGTCTAAAGTACGTAAATTGCTTTCAATACTTAAAATGGTTGGTATAGCGTAGTTCGGATATCCACTCCGTTTAATCATTTTAACGGTGGGTCAAGCGCGACCCACTTCATCCCCTCAGCCATATTCGAGAGAAATTTGCACCTCAATTGCATACGGTCTTTTATTCATCGCTCGAGCGATTCGCCCACGATTTCTCGGCGCTATTGCCCCAGATCTAGTCTGTATACTTCTCGCGAGATTAAACCAGGGCGATTAGCATAAACATTCTATAAAAGTCAAAGCGACTCTTTAAACGGCAGAGAAGCTCGATCGTGAATATCACGACGTGCAAACTTCGGATTTCATTTTGCGACTATAGAGTGGTGCTCACCACGATATAACGCATTCTTTCGGAATCTTCTTGATTTGACATTTAACCGTTTTAAAGCCATTAATGGATGGTTGGTCTACAAGAATTTTATATTACTTCTTTTATGTTAAATTTGAGCAATAATCTCTATATTGCAATTTATGTTATAATAGGTATACGATATTCTTAGCACGTGATTTTGTGTCACGTTGTTGTGTTTATATGAAAATGAAGTTCTAATAAAAATATGATAAGAATCACATTTCAATCGTTAAATCTGATGAGACACGAACTATATTAACTTTTACTTGACAATATTTACAATTTTATGATTCGAAATACAATAATTTGTAGTTGCATTTGTATAAAAATTCTTAATGTTCTTTCTTTTACCATTTCTTCCATTTTAATTACACAGTGCAGGTAAAAATCGACTTTAGACAGTTTTGCAGCCTCAGTTTATTAGGCCATGTCGATACGTGATGTGATTTGTGCTCTTGCCATTCGCGAGTCTCTCGCATCGCGAGGCTATCGCAACACTGACATCACCTTTATATCGAATCACGGCGTTTTTTGCGCCTTAAGAGCCACATATCGGAGATTCAGTGTCGAGCGCGTTTTGCTGATTTGTGCGCTCTCGTTGAATGCCGTTGTGCTTGCAACAGCGTAACATACGAGACGGCTGGAAGACCATCAATCGACTGGTCCGCGCCAATAAAAGCCGGCGGAATCCTTTTATTTTCGCAGTACTTATATATGGTCTTTAGTACCACGGGGGTTATATTTCGAAAATCGTAAAGCGCAGTAGTCGCGGGAGAGAAATCTCTCGTTTCCTGTTAAACAACAATTCTCGCTGATCCCCGCTGTTGGCGAATATAATACGCGTTTTTACTAAAGAAAACATATCCAAATGAAACATGCCGTAGCTCTTTATTAGCGATGTGTAAAATTCGAGCAAAAAATCTCTGCCTAAGAATAAATTGAAGAATTAATTAATTTTAAATTACATTGAATAATTTCTCTCTTGTACGATGATATATATGAACTAAATATCTAATTAAGGTAATATTGTATAAAAGGATATAATATACATTGCGCAACAAACAATATATTTCAATTTTATGTTAATAATTCTAACCCTTTTGCGGCGTGACAGTAAATTTCTCAGACTTAATTAATATTGTAACGCAAGTTTTACATATTTTTTTTTTTTAAGCTTTTGAAGCTTTTGAAGCCATACCAAACATAGAAAAAAAAAACACTGAATCTCAAATAATGTCATGCGATAGTTTGCTGGATGATTTCCATTTCGATGAAATGTGAAGGATCGTATTTCTGGCAGATTGCGTCATGTCGCAAGTTTAAAATATTTGATTTTCAAATACAAGTGCGCAAAGATACGTGAATTTCTCTTTTTCACTGTTGTATGTGTATACCTACATATTTCGTTTTGAAACACAGAGGGATCAAATATCGAAAGAATGCGATTCGTGTGTACTTTAATTTAATAAGTCCAATTCCTTTACCGTTGAGTGGTAAAATCTGTGCGTAACGATCGCAATTTATCTGTCTGCTATTTTTAAAATTTGTTTCGATATGAAACTCGGACTCCAAAGGACGTTCGCAATAAGATCAAACGAAAGTAAAACGCATTTTCGCGATTTAATACTTCGCAATTTAATTCTCGCACATAGGATGTTTTTGCCGGTTAAAAAAATAACAGACTGATTTTTCGAGAGCCACGGATTTTCGTAGGGCTGTGAATCACGCTTCGTGTCTGGAACCGACGCGACGTTTCCACATTTTATGACGATCGATCGCGCGAGCTTCGCGCGACGCGACGCTTAGAGATCGTCACAGCGCGTGCATTTCCGTATTCAGCCTTATTTCATTCTCATGCAGGAAGGATGCCGTTAACTTTTAACGGTCGGTTAATACGACGTATTCTGCGATTCGTTTCTAACAGCCAGTTTGAATGCAGAGGGTCAGGAAATATCTTTTGATGATGTAGTAACCGCGCACACCGAGAATCATCGCACGTTAAATATTTTTCATAGTATCAAATGGCACTAGCGTCTTAAGACGTAACAATTTAATAGCGTAAGATATATGCAGAGCAACAAACGCGTCTCGGAAATTACGCGCAAGTTAAGCGCATATCTTTCGCGTACAAATTCTTGGCGAGTTGGTGCTTTCTTTAATGAAAATTCGTTTCATAACATTATTTTCATAATTTTCTTATTGCTGGCATTAATAAGTGCAATTATTGATCATGTGAAATTATAAACTAATTAGAGTTATTCTTACGACTTCAGAAATAATTGGTACATGCAACATATATATAAAAGCATGTCTATTATATATAAATGCTAGCTGTTCCGAAATCTATAATAAAAAAATTAATGTGTACACAATTTATTATTTTTTGTATTATCCTAATTCATGAAATATTCAAAACAAATCAATATGTGTGTGATTAATACGAATATTCATGAATATAGTATTTTTTTTAGAGAGAGTATAAATGTATATATTCGTTGATGATTAATTTGAAGAAATAAGTAGCATAAAAATAGTTAATTATAGGCGATTGCTATCGTTTATAACAACCGTAACATCTTACTCATTGTGTAAAATATTTTGATATCTTTTTCGTTAAATAAATTTGTTATCGTATCTGTATATAAATCACTGATGACAGAATATTTATATGTCCTAGCTATTTATTTACTGATAGCGTACAACGCGCATGGCATAACGTATCAGTAAATTTTCAGAGATACCTGCAAAGCATTTCCACAAAATTCTGAATTGAAAACGAGGTTGTGTCGATTTTCAACTGTAGCTTTCATCCTCTTGTATTTACAGTTGAACGTTTTTTAACTCTTTTTACTCGATTCCATCGTATTTGTCGCTCGCGTGCGAATTGGTAGCAAACATTTCGCATTTGAGCGTCAAAAAAATAGGGGACTGATCATTATCGGACGACTGTTAGCACGCATGCTCGCTTGCGCGCGGAAGCTAAGCCGAACGGAACGCATATCACGGTTGGTACTAATTTCCGTTTTAATTAACATTGCATTTGCGTAATTAATCGCTGTCAACGGCTTAGATGGCGCGGCTTAAGTGCAACGTAGCCGTGTATATCCCGATTTAATGATATAAATAATGCTGAACCGATCTTTGCATCGGTTTCGTGCCGTCGCATCGATATCGCCGGTTAAAGTGATTAATCATTGGATTTGTCAATGCTCGATTACCGGCTACGCTGTTGATCGGCGGAAAATGTGCGAGAAGGAATTACTTACGCTGTACCGTTCTTAAATTCGTATAAACAAGTTGAGCCCCGGTCTATAACGAAAGTACTAAAATAAATTGCCTGCCTTTTTAGTGCAAGAAGCTCAATGTATATATGTGTATATATATACTATACAAGAATTTATCATTTGAATTGACTTAATTCTCCTTCAGCTGTTCGATTAACTTGAATACAAAAAAATATATGTCCTCATTTTATATGAGCAAGGTTCTAATTATTAAAAGATTCTATAATTAAATTTGTGTAATCCATGAGCTACAAGCAGACATTATAAATAAGAAAAAATTAATTATAACTATCGCTTTAATAATATAAACAATAATTCTCTTTATTTGTTATCTAGTAATATATCTATATTAAATTACTTGGAATGTCAAGATAATTTCTCAACCAAATCATGTTCACGAACTTGTACAGACGATACGGTTAGTACTATCAATTAGGAGATGGTATGCAATATGCAAATTTGGTGTAGGTGTTTATTGTATGTGGAGACGGTAACTTCCTTGCGGAAGTACTGGTTGATTAATGCTATCCTATTTGGTAGCGAGCTTCCTCACCGGACGAGAATCTTCTACGGCCCCTATACAAACGGAGATAATCGATCGCGATCTTTTACATCCAGTTGTTCAACTGGGCTCGCATTTTACAAGGAATTTTGATCGACCAAAATTCGTCGGGGATTAAACCGTGAAGTTTCCGTCTAACATTGGTTGTTGCCTGATCGACTTTAATGCTTGAGTGTAGACTCGATTCTTGTCTCTTCGATAAGTGGTCTTTTTTTCGTCGTGGAATGAAACTCGAGGAAGAATTTGATTAGCACTTGTAATTAAAGCAGAGAGAGAGAGAGAGAGAGAGAGAGAGAGAGAGAGAGAGAGAGAGAACGGTAAAGCGAGTAACGCAAACTCCAAATAATCGAATCTTCGAGCAGAAGATAGCAGTTCTATTTCAAAGGATTTCCAGAACGGTATATATATATATATATGATGCTGATCAAGAAAAACATTATCTCTCTCTTTTTTCGCTTATATAAGAATACTCGAATTTAATTAAGACTTGATTATAGCTTCTCAACTGCATACCAAATTACAAATATATGAATCTAATGTTCCAATTAAAATAATGTTCTAATATAATAATTGTTCGATTTCTTTTATAGGTAACAATAATAATCTATATCTGTAAAAATACATCTTTGTACCTTTATACCTTCTAAACATATATATATTTATATTTTAAATACATTTTATTAAATTTGCACTATTAATATAAATAATATATATTTTTTTAATAAATAGATAATTAACTAAAAACTCCTGATAATGAAACAATGAATTAACAAGTAAGCAAAATGAAGGTCTTTGATGGAGGAGTGCAACGCGGTTAATAATGCGTAAGTTAAATCATGACTGTTTTTTGACTTTCATTATTTTAATTGAATTAACTATCTCCGCTTAAGAATTGACTTACTTTTCGATACTTTTATCACAGCTTCAATTTTCTATTCTCACGTTCTCTGGACTAGTTGAGCGGGTTGACTTCAGTTCTTTTTGTTTGTTAGGTTCTAATTATGTCATTTCTACCTGTCGTTTCAATCATATTACAGATTATAATCATTAAAATTTCACTAAAATTTCACTTATATTTTCTCGTGGAAAATTCCACTGCTTCTAAACCATCTAATCTGGAAGTATTCAACTATTGCTCATCGAAAAACGTAAGATTATTTTATCTGTTATCATATTATTTTTATCTGTTATCATATCATTGAAAATGGCTTAAAGGAAAGGTGAAACGTTTGATGTAATAATTGTGTACCTTATTAGTAATTGAAGGTTGTATAACGTTAACTTACGCGCTATTAACTCCGTCAAAATAAATCATTTCAGATTTTTTGTTTTAAATTACAGAAATTATTAAAGAATTATTAATTACTATTTATTGTTGTTATTAATTATTAAGGTTTTGTTAAAATTTATATTTAAAAAATTTTGTTGAAAAAAAAAATAATCATATACATATGCCAATTTATTTCATCACTTTAATTTGAAGTTCTGTATAGGATACCTAAATACATCAAAATCCGTCAAAATGACGGACTTAATAATTTTATAGTTAATTACAATTTACAAAAAATATACAATAATATAAAATTCTCTTATATCAGGAGATTTCCGATAAGTATTTCCTTGAAAAATTCCACTTTGCGTCCTATATAAAAATAATGTCTCATATTTTTTATTATTCATGCTTTGCTTTATTCATATTAACAATCGCACTCTATTAATTTTCTAAGTAAGCTAAACTGAAACAGTGTGTAATACGGTAACAATTCCGAAAAATCGAATTTTTGTTGTCACTCCGCTACCTAAAATTCATGCGATAATCGCTTATTGATTAGTGAAAAATCTCTTTAGTGCAAAGAGAAATTTTATTGATCTAACGACTAATTAAAATCTTATTTTGAAACGTGGATAATAGTTTCCAAAATAATTCGATAACAATAATTCGAAAATATTATTGTTATTACAAAATACATTATATCTATTTATTTCCTATATGAATTGGCTAACTAATAAAAATATTTTCGTAACTAAATCTATAAAAATCTTTATAATTAAAAACTATATTTGTAAATTATTTATTTAAATATAAAAGAAATTAAAAATAATAACAATTAACTTTTTTTTCAAATATCCGTTGTAAAATTGACAGATGTGTGGATAAAATTAAGTATAGGTACATTCACACTACAAATCTAAGTGTTTTATTTAATACACTTTTGTAGTCACTTTTTAAACGTTTAGAAACGTATTCAATATAAAAACATATAAAGCGTTTTTCAAGCGTTACACACAAAATATAAAACACTAAAAGAGTTAAAATAAAACACTTATAATCGAAAAAGCGTTTAAAGTAACGTTTAAAAAGTGACTACAAAAAAGTATATTAAATAAAACACTTAGATTTGCAGTGCAACGCTGGTTGTTCTACTGTTAACCGCATTGCACTCTTAAAGCCCACCTTTTCATTTGTTACTTGTTAACGTTTTTTATAAAACTAATAAAATTAATACTTTTCATTAAACAGATATAAATAAAGATATTATTTATTTAATTATAACAACAATATATTATTTCTGTGATAATGTTGTGATTATAATTGCTTAACGAGTTAATGATTTTTATTTAAAAATTGAATTAAATTAACTGTTCAATTACTTTATTTTCGAAAAGTTTGTGGCATTATTTATTAATTTGTAATGCGAGACTTTCGCCAAGAAGAGATTGGAGAACTGCTGCGTCGTGTAAAAATGATATTTCCATCATCTAATACTGCATGCTCGTCGATCGAAGAGCCAAACGAGTAACGGCAGATGTTATAGCAAGTTCGTGAAGCGGATGTGACACGATCTAATCCAGACGGGGTAGCAGCGCAGCACCCGATTCCATCACAAAATTGAACGACACCGTGCCGCTGTCACGGTGGGGAATCGCGGAAGTTATTTAACGTATTAACTCCCTGCTTGTTATTTTAGCTGCGGATGCGTTGCACCTCGAGGGAGAGCGAATCCAGTTTCCAAGAGTTGCACGTTGGCAATTTGTGATGTTCTTGACTTCCTTGGCTCCCCTCGAGGTGCGCTCGTGCTCCAAGTCTACTACCGTCACTGATATACACACGCGCGTAGAAGGATTTTAAACGCACACGCGATAAGGCATAAATCGGTACATGTATATTATATTCTAAACAGTTGCAATCGATTATGTATGAATCTAGTAAAAATTTGAATAAAATCTTATTAGTTTTTTTTTAATTTTACGCGTGCAATATCAATAAAATATAAAAGTCTCTAATCGCATCAATTTACAAAAACAGAAACTTAAGAAATATTTTATAAAATTATATAAAGTATGAATAGAGATTTAGAAGTCAGTATCATCTTAGGAAGTTTCCCAATGAAAATTGACATCTAATTGTAAGTATAAACCAAGATTATATATATATATATATATAAAATATTCTTTAGAATGGCTTTTCTCTCTATGAATATAATGTTTAGATATAAAGCTCTACATAAATATTCAAATTAAACACTCAAGTATCATAATTTAAAAGTCATAATTAAATTAAAATATACTTTTCACGAAATACGTGCGACTTAAACATTTCTTTGCCAATGCAATTTCCGCAAGCTCAGGAATTTAGAATATATTTCGATACGTAAGTAAAGAATCGTAAAGCTAGAGAAAAATAGACGCATATCTTGTATTGTCAAGCTTGTAAGACTAGGTCTACACGTAGCTTACAACCGGACCGATGTTGAGAATGCTGTATTGACGGACGCGTCCGGATTCGTTTTATTGAGGCCAGATAACGGATCTCCATAATACCGCGACCTCCTCCTCACTTTTCTATTACTCGTCTCGTTCTCGAGCCGGCATTGTCGTCTACGATGGCTTTTCAAGATAAATGAGTTTTGAGACAATAGGGTTGACATTTAGGGCTGACAATACTCGACGGTACGAATGCGAAACGTGACTGGATAAAACGCGTCTAGGGATTGTGAAAAGTTAGAGCTACGGTGATCTGAGTTGAATGTCGTAAGATACAGGTAAGAAATCCACTTATAAAGACAAGCAATTTTAAATATCGGTTATAATGTGCGTTTGTGCGTTCTTGGACATGTAATTTATTTTGCATTTATTACACCAAATGCCAAGCTAACTGCGTTAAGGTACTCATTTTAATGAAAATGCAGATTTTGTGAGAATGATACATTCTGTTTAATTTTATTGCGTTTTTGGATGTCTGATTATACTAAAACTGGATAATAACTATCCAGAGCATAAATTCTATATAAAGTGTAATAATGATTCATCCTATACAGCAATGTATGAAGTTCTTTTGAAATAAAATGAGAATATAAAATCAAATAACTGATGAATTACAAAGGAATGCATGTGCAGTTCATAAATTAATTAATCATATATTACCTCGTACGTAGAATTTATATTAACGAAACCTAAGCCATAAAAGAATTAAATAAATGTTAAATTATAACTAATTGCGAAATTCGTGAAAATTTTTTTGGCTTTGAATTGAATTTATAGTATATGTCACCGTAATTTTTTTTATTAATAATGCAAATTATTTCCCGTAACGATATTCACAGATTAATTGTTATCATTAAGAATCTTGTTTTAATTCACCGGAAGATAAGTTTTCGAAGATGAGCCAAAGGGAAAAAGAGTAAAAAAAAAGAGGAGGCTCATCTAGTCTCGAAGCCTCGGCATATTATTAACTGCCGTACATGAAGATACAATATATACATACGCTCAGGGATGCTGGAAAGTTATGGAATGGGCTTGACCTGTAATTTACCTACTAAGTGTTTGCGTACCTGCCTGCACAGTATGTAAAGTTAACTAATTAAACACTTAACGGAAGTTTCGAACAAATTAAACGAATACCGGGCTGTACTGGGCGTCATTAAACATTCCTCCAAGTTTTTATTACTTTTTTGTTCCGTACCGGTGAAGTACTATGCAGTTTCGACATTTTGCGATTGCCTTGCGAGTCACTTTGGTGTATTTTAGGAATTCCCCGTAAAATATTATCGTAGGAAATATGCCGCGCGTTCCATGAGATATATACACCTACTTGGCGAGGCTAAAAAAAACAGAAGCCGCCTTTTAAGAGTTTATTCCGCGGAAGTTAGTCTAACTAGTTAAACTCGGTTTAAGAAGATTTAAATGTATTTTGCACTTCTTCATTATTTAGTTCGCAGTCTCAATGGCCCGCATTCTCCCGGTTTCTGAACAGGATGAAATAAAAACGTGATTGCGCATAAAAACATCGGTTTTTTTGTTAGCTGCCTGCGAGAAAACGGGCGGACCCGTCCGCGAAACGGCCGTACAATTACAATGCGAATTACGTCGTGTTTCGCGACGCTTTTACTAAAATACGGAAACAAATAGTCGATTTATTTGCGCATTTGCATAAAACACGCACGGCACAGCCTCTGATACGCATCTAATTATATTCCAATGAAATATTCTACTTGCAATAAAATGGATACCGATATTTTTAAGTGTGGTACACGCGCGATATAAAATCGGGCTGCGATAAATTAGCGGATAAACTTACGATAAATTTCGTTGGCCTGCGATCGATAAGCTAGTTATAAATGTCACATATTTTACTGCTTATTAGAGCATGCTTTTAACGTCCACCACATTATCTTACATTAGTTGCGCTTATCTTAAGAGGAAAATGCTATATAATATGCTCAACACTAGGAAATTAATAAAAATAAGGAAAGTTAATAAAACGCGCTTAATGTTAGGAAATTAACAAAATACAACTACACGTGATGCTCGTGTAGTTTAATATAAAATGCCATATATCTATAGTTACAATCGTTTATGGCAAAAAGGATTTATTCCGCAGCGATGTTAATTGCGCAATTGTAGTAATTAAATTTCATCCTGAAACTGAACGCACCTAAATTAGGAATAATAATGCTCTTTAAATTTGTCATTACATCGAGATAATTGCTGGCTACACAATGCCCCTAAATAACTAATAATGTATTTCGTCGTAATTGATGAACACCCGTTGTCGAGTGATTTCACTTAATTGAGTTCTTATCTCATCGACCGTGCGGAAGCTTCGTATCGTTTTAGCGCGACGATCGTGAAACAATTTCCCGATGGAGAGCACGACACGATAATGACCTCGGCGGCCTTACACGCGGAGTTAATCGGCGATGGTTTAAATTTGTGCACGCGGAGGAAGGAACGGTGAAGCAGGAGAGAGGCTAATGAGAGAATATGGCGGTGGAATATGGTAGGGAAAGAGGCAAAAAGCATGTGAGAACCAAGATAATCGCGAGGAGGGCGTCTATGGCAAATAAAAGGGATTATGCGCGATTCGTTAAAGGCATTTTCACGGCGTGAGGGTGAACGTAGACCGTGGCGGAACAAAATTGTTTTCATTTGCAAGCTGTTACTAGCACAGCATCTGCTGCTAAACGCTGTAAACAGCTTTACTCGACTCGTAATGGCGGAAGGAGTGTAGTTTAACTTTGGAATAAGGCGGCCTAAGAGGCTTTCGATGTCGGCAGCACACAGACATTCCACTCTCGCGTTGGAATGTAAGCACTATAATAGAGAGCGGTCATCCACTACATTCCATTGCCCGTGGAAAGATTCTCCCTTCTCGTATGTTTTCCCTATCGGACGGTTTTCCCCCGTCAATTGGAATTTTTCAGAAAGTAACGACGCATTGTCAAGTTGTTCAGGCAATTTGAGCAATTGTCGAAAATATCAGCGATTCCAAGCGCATGATCGCTCTAATGGGCCTCGACACGATATACGTTCCATTAAATCACGAATATGGTATTGTTCTCGCACTTCGACTGTAAACCCGTTTATGTTGTGATAACGGTGGTAATTGTTGCGACTGGAAATGTATCTCACGTTCCAGTATTGCAGGCTCATCATCTCGTCAACTGTGTTATGTCAGATACGTTTTCCTACTTTATTGGTTTTTTCCTTCACTGGTCTTAAATTACATGGATTATTTAAGACACTCGATCGCTCTCCTATAACCTACGACATATAGAATGCGTTTATTACAAGACTTTATATTTTTAACTCAGTATATCGCAAAACTTGATAGTTCTTACACTTCTTACAATAATTGCTTTTATTAAGAAAAGGTAAACACTCTTGTTATACAAGTTTGCATCTAATGTTTTTATGGTACTGATTAATCGAAGAAGAGAGATTAATAATCTAGTTGATTTATGGGGACCAAGTTTGGGCAAGAAGCTTGAAATTTATTATTCGTATTGTTACAATCAAATGTGGATCGAGAGCTTGACGAGGGAAATATGGAAATCGAGGTATTGTAAAAGAGGAAGAGTTCGAAGGGAGAGGCGAAAGAAGAGCACATTGATAGAATAATTTCCGTCCTCGTTTTATTTCAACGGACGACAATGTGGACACTCGGCTGGTGGATTGCGTAAAAGGAATAAAAATTACACGCGTTTGATTCAATGGAAATTCAGGAATACCATATCGTTTCACTTTTAATAACATGTCTGCATCGCGATTTCGTTTCTTTCTGAACGCGCTTTTGTCCTACCAATTGCATTGTCTACGCAAATTGTCCACCCCACTCGTTGATTCGATCGATTCAATTTATTTTAATCGAGGTATGGAACTCGTGACAATCTCGCGCGAAAGCAGGTTTAAAATTTTCAATAGCGCGCTATTCCCTATTATTTATTTTATATACAGTTTGCGGATATATATATAAGAAACAGGCTCTGTATAAAAGAGACGAATAATCGAAATACAAACTCTATCGTAAAACATTAATATCATTTTGCCAATTACATCATATTGCACGTGTGTGTGCGTACGTAGGATGCTTTGCTGTTTCTAAATGTATAAAATTCAATTAATGGAAAATGTTCGATGTGAAACGCAGCACATCATAAAAATAATGACGTTTGCTTTTATGTGTTTTTCACTTCCTCTACTATGTTTGATATCTCGAGATGCTTTTGCCCTCTTGTCGTCTCCTTTCGTTTAAGTACATGCGAATTCTTCGTAAAGATGGCCCTTCACGTTACGATCCGCTATTTTATTACTAAAGTTATTTGTCTTTCAAGAAAGCCCTTTGTTATCATCTCTTTGTTCTCCCACTTTATTGACTCATCCTCTTCATTGTTGACCGCGACATTTTGATGGTAACGGCTGGGATAAAGATTGGACATAGATTTCGAAGTGAGTTCTTACATGGACCTTTAAAATCCTGTCGAATGGTGCAATATCTCTTTTCGGTTATATAACTGTTTCCTTCCTCGATTGAAACGAATTACACGCAAGAAAGCAATTTCGAAAAAGATTCGTCAGCGTTCTATCACAACCCCTCAGATAGGACATTTTGAAATAAAAAATATTTTAAGTTGGTTTTTTTAGTAATGTTGCAAAATAACGTTTATGTATTTACGTATTCAACGTGTTTACTACAAGTTTATATCGAATTTGAATTATTAATGCTATGATTAACGAATATCAATAATACAAATACAAATACGGCTATAATGTGGCAAATATTATATATTTATATAAATTTCTTGAATAATATTTGAAAATAATGTTCTTAACATTCATAGATTACAGATATTTTTGTTTTTGTATTTAACATGTGTTCGGGATGTCTTCCAGAAATCTGAAGTACCATGCATCCCCCCCCCCGTTAGTAAGCATCGACACTTCGCTTAAAAAAATAGCGCGCGGTCGCGGTCGGCGGAGATTTGTTTGCTCGGGAAAGTTCGGATTCGAGAAAGTCCGAAAACCAATATTGTCGAAACCAAGGAAGCGGTAGCTTAGGTCCATCAGGCCCACCCGAGGCGCCCTCCCCCGCAAGTTGCAATATTTCACTGCCGTTTGGTAAACATCTCTTCTCGCAGAGTACCGAGTGTATTACACAACCCCAGAGCTAACGTTTCCCCAATAACCATTTCTCTTTCCAAGATTTCGTCGGCGCTGTCGCATTGTTGGCGAAGCGTAATACTTTAAGTAATTACCTGGTATCGTACACCCGCAAACACATGCACAGTTATACGCCGAGATGCACACATATGCTTCTTATGAAACCGATGTTCATTTATTCCATTTGAATTCACTTCTAATGACCCGATCTTTTTCTTTTAGCAACGTGAGATCGTATTTTTATACACATTACGCTAATAAATGGTACATTTTTTGTGCTTTAAATGTATTTCTGATATATAAAAAAGTGTAGATATCGGATTAGATATTCTAACAATTCTTTGTGCTATTTATATAAGCTTTTCCATTATACGGATTTTAATATTATATAGGCAAATAATTTTCTTGCATATAAAAATATAGTAAAGAAATTGCTCTAAATAAATTTTATTACTCTTCTTGTTAGTAAAAGGATTAACAGTTTAAAAAACATAAAAAGTGCTAGAACAAAAGTTACTTCGAGCAATTATTTCTACAATAATGTTCTCGTATTCATCGAAATCGGAAAGCGGTTACTCTCTCGCAAGAAGGCGTAAGGCTCCTTTTGATTTTTGCATTTTCCTCTTATAGCGCGAATTTTGGTCAAACAGATCGCGGCTGCGCCCGATTATCAATATCTCGGACAGCTTATACGCGGCTGAAACTATATCTGCGGTACCGGAGCAAAGCGTTGATTAAATGCGCTCCGACTGCTTTATCATGAGCACGCTACCCATTCGGCTCATTTCGCGCGAAAGCATAAATAAACTCTGTAGTCGCGCAGAACGAGCTTGCAATATGAGCTTCACGTGAGCTGCTTTGATGCACAGCGCGCGTTAAATAATTTTCAATTTATCAATGGAAACTCCACACCCCAATCTGCTTTACGAGCGAATTACGCTCTTTCCTATTAAGTGTTTTGATTAATGAGTTAATTATAATTATTTAAATTCAAGTTTGCGCGAGAAATCTCCGACGTTTAGAGCCTGTCTATTCTTTGCCGAAGCATCTCTGAGCTTGTAACTTCGATACGTATCAACAAGGGATTTCACGAGCGGAATACTAAAAACCGGCGATGTCGCCTTAAACAACTTGGAAGGCGAAAAAAGCGATGTTCTGACTGATACAAATGACTGGCTCGTTATTAAGATGCCTCATTCGCGAGACGCGGATCCATTTATATACGTTAAGACACCGTAGCTTTCCCGGGGAAAACTTTTAACGAGCGCGGACAGCGTGCGCGCGCGGAGAGCGGAGCGGTGCCGGGGGACGACGGTCGGCGTGGAAACTCGAGAAAGTTTTAATCTCGGCCCGACTGCAGCCGCGGCGAGGCTTGTAACGCTTTACGGTGAGTACCCGAGAAGTCGACTCGAAAGTCTAATTTTACGTTCGAATTAGCCGGCGATCTCAGGGGCCGCCTACTTGCAGCGGCGAACACTCGGCGCGGAGCGGCGCGGAGGCATTCCACGGTATATATCGCGGCCGGATTCTTTTCGCTTCGCGTCCGGTCTTCATCGGTCGGATTTACGGAGGTGGCGGGCTTTAAGGCCATTCATAACACGCCAGGTGCGCGCCCGCTCGTAACTTTCAGCCTCCGCCGCCCCTGTAACCTACATTATTGATCCATTCGTGCACAGAACACTCAATAGACCGTGTAACGCCTTTCTTTCCTTTCCTCGTCGCTCGGCGACACGGGCTAAATGTCCGAGCACAAAGCCGCGCGTCGCGTTGCGTTGCGCCCGCATCCGCGCTTCTTCCTTTTGTATCTGACGATACCAGATATCGCAAGTAATTCGATCGTAGCGTAAAAGAGAAAAAAGGAAATTGACTCGCATTCGCGCCGAATCGCGAAAACGTGCGCGGTGCCACTTTCAAAGCAGCGGCGCCGGCGCCGAGGACCGTATAGTGTATACAAATTATTGTTCCGATCTGTCAGCGGAAATTGATGAAATGCTTAAAGCACGGCGTGACGCGCCCGGGTGTACGGTTGACGGGCGAGAAATATTTTCATTAACCAAACTGAATTTTTCAGAATTCTATGTAACCGTATAACGTAACGCTCGAGAAGCGTTTCAATTTCGTGACGTATGCTGCGGATGACAGGACACTTATATTTTTCAAATTGCCCGTACGAAGTGCTGCTTTTTTTTTATCTCGACAACGCGCGGAGCCCCCGCAAACAGGTTTGACATGCGTATATCGCTATCTTGTTCGAATAATAAATTTCTAACTGGTAACACGGTGCAGTCGCAAACACTTCGTTTACGGGTAAACGTTTGGGGAAAACGAGCTCTCTCCTGCTCGCATTCGGAACGCACATATTTCCCGTATTTTCTGTATTTTCGTTTTGCATAAAATACTCAAAATATCCCAAGCGCGTTTCTTTTTTCTGGGGAAAAAAATCTCATTTATTCATTAAAAATTTCCGATTTAACGATAATTCGTAAAAACACTTCGTCGTTTGCGCGGAGTACGTAAATCGCGAATGGTGCGCATAGATATTTAACTGGAGGAATTTGAAACTCCGCTCGTGTGGTTTTATGACATTGTTCTGCCGGCGATTCGAGTGTACGGCTATTGAATGTGGGTCGTCTATTAAAAAGCCGCGAGAATTACGTACTTCACGACGTATTAATTAGCCTAGAGAGCTGGCGAAAAATTGCGAGAACAGCGCGTATGCTAAAGTTCATTATTTAGTTGCATGGGCTTTGCACAATATTCATATAATTCAAAAATTTGCACACTGCATTTTTATAATACACCCTCTTTGTTATGCAATTTATAATTGCACGAGACGCGCACAATTTTTATCCGTTCATTGAGAGTCAAATATGCAGGTTTCTGAATTTTATATTGATGCGATTAAATAACCTTTCTTAAACTCTTAGAATTAGCGAAACACGAGCCTTAATGATTAAAGAGGATACTTTGTTTATAAAGAGATCTGCTGATTGGAATACGGCCGATCAAATTCATCAATCATTGCACGCATATGTATTAATATGTAAACGAAATATATTTTTCTCAGTGCATAAATAGCTGCGAAATGTGACAGGAGTGAAAAAGATGGTTGATTGATTCGCAGCTAGCCCGGTGCGTGATTCGTCCTGTCATCACCGGTCGCCTCTATCCTTTTCTCCACTTCCCACGCTTTCTTTTTCCTTTCTCGTTTATCACGACGTTTGTTTTTCCAATAAATTTCCAAACCCGGGTTGAAATGAAACTTGGGAGAAATGAAGCGAAATTAATTTCACCGACGTCTGAACTCGTCAGGAAAATCAGCGTGTCCGTCACTCCACTTAAATCGGCGGTACGCGACACGTTGGATTTGATACTGGATGAGAGAACCGAGTTATACGCCATGTCTGAATATTAAACTTCTGCATTTGAGATACGGGGTCTGAATTTGAAAATTTTCGGAATCAAATCACGGTTAATTCACTGCCACCATGGCGAGA
Source organism: Temnothorax nylanderi (assembly GCF_030848795.1). Lineage (NCBI taxonomy): Eukaryota > Metazoa > Arthropoda > Insecta > Hymenoptera > Formicidae > Temnothorax > Temnothorax nylanderi. The sequence continues at coordinate 221,987 of NW_027249294.1, read as the reverse complement.
TAACTTATTTAAGTATGACATTAGCTCTTCCGTGTTTTCGCAACGAAATCGGGCGCGTCATTTAACTGCGGAAGATACTTGATATTCTGCGGTGTAGTTTATAAACCATGCCATTATTTGTACGACGCATGGCACCCGCTTTATATCGTCGTAAAGAATAACTGCAGTTCTTTACTTTATCTCTCTTCATCACTTTAACGCATGTTAAAAAGATCGTCGTTAAATTCTTATTTATTTATTCATTTAATTAATTAAATAAATTTAAAGATCCTTATTGTCTATAACTACGAAAATAATATTATAATACATATATTTTATATATCTTACATATTATTCAGGATCGATCTCGACGAGATCGCCTGAGAAGTCGGAGTCCGCCCAGATTTGAGCGCGGAGCGATCGAGTGTTTCGCGAATACGAGGATTTGCTGATAGATGATCAGTGACGGGAAAGAACCCGAGACTTTGGTTTTATAACATACCGTTTATTTCATTGATAGACACAGCGTGGAGTGAGCGACGAGTCTCGACCCGTGCAAACGGAAATCTTCTGATCCATCCGCAATTCGGATATCTTGATCGAGGTCCCCGCGCGATCGGCATATTCTTGATCGGCGGAAATATTACGCGAGAACTCGAATGGTCATGACGGGAGGCGATCGTCGGTCCGCGGCTCTTCCACGATCACACAAACTTCGCAATAATTTTGGGAGATCAAGCGACAATTAATGCAAGATAGCCGTCCGAGCGTTTAACAAATGAGCGAGATACTAGCGAGTCGATCGATGTTTACTCGAGCTCCAGTTAAGTTCTACTGAGCAACGAGGCAGGTTGTGCGAAATTCTTCTCTCCCCTTTTGGGGGAAATTCCAACGATCACGCGTCTATCCATTGAATAGGGCTCTTTCTTTTGATTGGTGTCCCATCGTTATTCGTTCGCCCGGCTGAGACGCACGCCGTTGTCGCATGATCTGGCGCGTCGCTGGATTCCTCGCTGGAGCTCTGTTCGAACTCCGAACACATATGTTGTATACATGTTAATATATTGATATATTATAATATTATGGCAGTAAGTTTCTCTAATTGTGAACGTTGATTTTACGACTTGTTAATTAAAAATTCAAGTACACGTAACTTTTAAAATATTTTAAATAATAAATTACACAGTAAAAAATCGTATGTACATAGCGGTCCATATGTTAAAATTTTCTTGTGTTACCAAGATTTGATTATTATTTCAATATAAAATTAACATACAACAGCTGTTATTATTTTCTTAACATTTTCATGTGTTACATTTATGTCAACGTGCTAACTTAACACTTTATATATGTCATTTAGAAATTAAATATTATTTTGAGTTCTTTTAACACAATTACTTTAAAAAATCAACACGTCTTAAAGTTATTTTAATACATAAACAAAAGTTAAAGTAAATTTTCAAATAATCGTAAACTTTGACACGCAAAATAATTAAATTTACTAAAATTAAATGTTTCTATTACACACAATTCAAGTAAAATCTGTAAAATAATTAATATTATGTGTTAATATAACTTAAAAAATAAAGTCAAAAGAACAAATATAAATGTAAAGTATAATGTCAATTAATTAACATTTCTAATTTGTCAACAAGTAACACACGATGAATGAGTCATTTTAACTTAAAATTTAAAGTGGACTTTCTGAGACATGTAAAAAATGTTAAAATTACGTATTATTTTTTACTGTGTATCTTGCTTTGAGCTTGTTAAATATATTTTTTCAAAGTAGCCTTTGTACATGTGCCTCGTTTGCATTACGTGCATTTACATTATTATAAAATAAGTAATACTTGTAAAATCTTTCGCGAACTATGCAAGCGTTAAGTATAACTTTTGTTAGCGTTAATTTTGAAACCTCGTGTAATTGTATATAGCAAGATACTTCTCACTTGTATCAATTCATGTGCGTTAAAAATGAATTGAATTTATCTATTATATACCAAATACAGGATATTAATAATTTTCAACATTTCCGGGTTGCTACTTTATACCTTCATTTTCAGTGCACGAACGTAAAACCCAGTTATCAAGTGCACACGAATAATACCGGACGAAGTTGCGCCCCGTGGTCGGACAAAGAGATGCAAATTGTGATTTCATATCCAACGGACAATGGGCTGACGGTGCATTTGCATTTTTTATTTCTTTTAAATGCCAGAGCTTCTCCCGTCGCGTCGCTCGAAGCTCAGTCGGATCGGTTATCAATTTCTTGGATATATCTCGAAGGTCGACATCGACCGGCATTTGTTTTTCGTTCTTCATAATTTACGATTGCCGACGAGACTATGCACTCTGCAAGATTGAACGCGTAGATTTCTTTAAGCACACACGCGGGTACGCGCACGTCAATACGTTAAATACACTGTGAAGGTTCTGCATGGGTTCTTTCAACGTGCCAAACATTATTCTTTTTTCTTACTATGACGCGCATGGATCTACAATATTAAGATAAATATACATTGTGTATAATAATTTGGTTCCTGCATAATAAAATAAAAATAATTAATAAATGCAACGTAATACAATTAACTTAATTTTTTTTAGAGTTTTAGGCTATATTATTGTAGTTTAATGAACACGGATGGCTGCGGAGTGCTTCCGCAAAGATATTAATTTCTTTTAGGGTTTGTTTTCATAAAATTTTCTGTTCTTCATCTGTTTTACCTTAAACTTGTTTACTCTTGGCAATGTAAAAGTTGTATCTCCGCAATTAATTTCATTCTCCAAAATTAGAAAGCATTTGTAGTGGAAAATAAAGTACAACAACAAGAATACGCAGAGTTACATTATAAAACAACAATTGTGGCTGCGCAAAATTCCGCGAGCAGTTAGCGCGCCATATCGTATATCATTAGATTACGTAATCTCGCGCTTGGCGTTGTGTAATAATGGATCCTGGCAAATTTTGCTGCGTCTGAGTTAATTGCTTGCAGTAATTCAAGCCATTTGCCATAGGAACGTAATTTCAGATTAATATTTAATGTGTAAGAGCTTCGTTTACGCGTGCAAATCCGGGGCGGGGCGCGGACTTTTTTTCCTTCGCGATTTATCGAGCGGTTGGCCTGATTAATCCAGCCGTACAGTCGCGCCATCGTGCAGTCCGTTAGATTCTAAGGATTCCGTCGAACGGTTGAAAGTGTTTTCTTAAGTAAGTATTTAGTCGCCTAACTAAATGCTAAACCGGATTCGTGAGTCTCATTCTGAATTCTGGTGGACTTACTTCTCCATAAACAAAAAGCTAGGGATGGAAGAAAGACGGGGAAAACGGGGCGAGGGTTATCGACCTGTGTACTATATGAGAATAGAGTTGAATAGAGACAAGCGAGGGTAGTATCATGGACGTGAATTTGAAAGCTGCAAGCAAATCGATAAACTGTGTGCGATAAATTGTGTGTCCACTTCTCAGATCTTTTTACGCGTGACACAAAACGTATAACGTTAGGTCAATACTGATCAAGCTCGTTTCAATCGTGTCTCAATTATTTATTTCTTTCGCAAACTTTGCGCTCCCTCGTCGATCTAATGAGTGAAATCGCGTGAGTACACATACATAAATGCATCAGCAATCGTGGACCCGTTAAGCGGTGATAATTCCACGAGAGAGGCTGCACTTTAACAAGCGTGAAACTTTGAAAGGGCAAACTTCAAATACGCTGACTCAGGTCTGATGCTCGAACTGGACCATCAATTTACAAAAATGCCCCAGATATACACAGTTGTAAAAAAAAAATATATATATATACACATGATGGAAGAAGAATATTGCAGAACAGTGTCGCGGATTACACTTCAGGATGAAAAATGACTGTGTTTTTAGCAGATAGAGACCCGTTTAGAGCATCAGTGAAATCGAGACGGCTAGCCTGATGTCGCGTTTCTCCCTCAAGTAGGGCATTGATGATCTGATAAGAAAAGCAGAGGGGAATCACGAAATTGCAGAATTAACCACCGCGGTAGAGCCGATGTACCGAGATACGCGAACTACATGACTTGATACTAGAGATTGATTGGTTGAGTAGAGCATAGCTCTTTAACAAACGTTCACCATTCTGAATGCCTTTAACGTAATGAGTTTCGCATAATGTAGCTCATATGTCTAGCAAGATGAGACATCTAACGCGAAGATAAACTTGTTAATTAGCATCGATATCTAACGGCATATACATACTGTGACAATTTCGCAAACTAGTACACGATTTTTAAAGAAAGTTATTAATTTTAATTAGTTTTTAATTATGTTTAAATAACTGACTAATTCAATTTAGTATTTATAATTGACATAATAAATAAATGACATAACATTTAAACGGAATATAAATGTATATATGTGATTATCATTTTAATGACACTTCGAATTTAATTCAAGATTCATTAAACTAATGCTTTCAGTCATCATTATGTCATAATACAGGCAAGAGATTACTCACTCTTTTAAAACAAATAGCTAACAATTTTATCTAGAATTTTTCTTATTCTGTGCCACAAGTTTTTATATTTTCTATATCTTGCTCTGTTCAAACAAACGAATTTCAAAGTTTTATCACAAAGTATTACGCTACATTTTCCAATAAATTTTTAATTGAGATAATACATTAGTTTCATTACTTTGTAGTAAAAGAAGAAAGAAATTGACCCAAAAGTCGAACGAGGGACTGGGACCGGACCAAAGAAAAAGAAGGGCGAGGGTTAGGTTAGCGAATTGTAGTAAAGAGTGGAAAGAAGGGAAATGCAGGATATTCCATTCCTACAACATTATCTTTTAATGATAAATTCTTTCTCCAACTTAAAATCGACTTCTTCTTATTGAACAAGTCATATTGGGAAAATATCATTTGTCACAATTTTTCAATTTGTAGCATCACGTATTTCCACGTTTAAAATTCTTCCCAAAATTAATCATAAGTAAATTTTATCTAAACACTGGAGAATATTATTTTTGTTCACTCTCTAAGTTTGTTTCTTTTTTTTTTATTATTTATAATTCAGAATTTATTTTCTGCCTGGATATTTTCGTTGGAAAAAAAAAGTTTTGATTCCAAATTATCGTCAAAGAATTGCTTGTTAAAAAATAATACGATAGAGGTGGAACGCCCTATAGATAAAGATATAGAGGACAGGAATAAGGGAGAGTGGAAGCGCGCAAAGGATGATGTAAGTTTCTAACCAGGCGGACAATTCTATTCCCGATTTCGACTACGACCTCGCCTCGCCAGCGTCAGCGCGAATTGATGTTTGCCTCTGTTCAAGCGAGAAACGCCATCCTCCGTTTTTATACCATTAGGAGGACGTCTCGTGGTTCCGTTATGTACGAAGATGGGACTCAGGAAAGAGGGGGAGAAGGTGTTGACAACGTTACGAGTCTTTTCACTGCCGCGGATAATCCCAGTAATGCTGCAATTAAAGCATATCGCTAGTTAACTAATTTCTAGAATATTAATTCTAGAAGAGTGATAAAAATGTAGAATCTTATTCTGCCTTTATTGGATATTTAGTATATTGTTAGAAAATAATTTAAGGAATATCTTTAACCCTTTTCGCGTGAATTAAAAGAGTAAACATTTGAATGCTTCCGAATGTGGGCAACATTTTAGAATTTAAATCGACAAAATTCGATAATCGATAATGGATTTGTCCGTAAAAGTGGCATTTACTATATCCACATTTATATTCGTATTCACAATGATCGCATCGATTTTTCGCGAGATTCAGCTTGAACAACAAATGTAGTCACACCGCGACATCGGGCGAGGTTCCAAGCCAGTCTGACTGCCTAATTTATATTCTCGCACGGTTATGGGTTGCAGACTCGGTTATCGGTTGAGAGAATCGGCAGCGGAGTAACACTGCTTACTATCGAAATAGGCCAGGAAGTGAGCTCCGGTATATTCCGCCCTGTTCCTATTAGTTATAAGTGGCAGTAACAACTTTACAGCGCATTGACATAAGTTACCAACCAGGTCCCGCTGCTGCTGCTACATAAACTTAGTTAAAATCTGACCTTATGTCCTTGCAAAACAGAAGAGAGACGAGAAAGAGAGAGACAAAGAGAGATACAACTTTCCTGAGATACGCGTTGCGAGCCGGACAAATTCCCTCGCGCGTGCGTTTATTACATTCGAAATAAAACGGAAAGGACTGCGAAAACAAAATCTCATTGCATTACATTTAATATTTTATTGCAATCGTGTATTGCATACTTATAAACCTCGTTACATGTAGATTAATGTCTAAGAAAGACCAACGATGTGTGTGTGTAAATTTTTAAGCTTCCTAATATTTCAGTAGAAAAAGTCTACGTGTTGTCCGACTTAAATTAACGATCATTTTAATAACTTATATATGAATTGTGTTTGAATAAATATATTATTGTAAATAAAGAATCTTCCTCTTTAATACACTAATTGGAAGTAGATCTTATATCAATTGAAATTGTATTTTCGAGCTTGATTCGTAGAGAGATATATGAATATTGAAAATAATATTGAAGCTGAAATACAGTTGTGGGAAATGATGGTCTCTCGTCGAATTCGCGTCAAGAAAAAAAATCGGTTTTATATCGCTCAAAAAATCTACGTGTGAATGGACGTCCGGGTATAGTGGAGGAACGAGCCTGTGAGAGTCATTGCGGTTTACTATCAACGACACAGAGCCAGCCGACTATATAAATTCGAAGGCAGCCATTTCTGCAGGCGCGTTTCTCGCCGCCTCGTCATTTCGTCGCCTCACAACGCGATTTTAAAGCGCTACTGTCGATTCCGGTCTGCGCCCCGGTTGTGCGGTATAGCGGTAGACTCGACTGGTATGATTCTCGCGGAAAATCATGAATATATTCAAGAAGCACGAAATTTCTGGAGGGTCGTTCGTTCGCCGCCGTGACGGTCGAGACTCGAGGGTGAGAGCCGATCGGCCGAACGCGGAGGGTCGGACTCCTTAGAAATGCTTGATTTCCTCCCCTACAGCAAATAATTTACATTGGCCATCACGGAAGATGTAATATGGCCGTAATCTTATAATCATCTTCTCGCAAGACGAAAACATTTTTGCACGTTTTAATTTTAAACGTATTTCCGTATTTGCGTTGCACGGAATCAATGTTTTAAAATACTTGCTAACGAAAATTCAATACTTATCATATAATATAGATAAAATTATAAGAGTTTATACAAAAATTTTAGATTTTTAGAAGCATTTATATCAAACCTTTTTGACAAATTTATAAATAACTTTCCCTGAGCGAAGACTCGTGATTATATCTTGCCTTTTTTCATAACTCTCAAATACGTCTATTAAGCTGACACAGCCAATTCACCACAATCGAATAAAACTTATACAGAAATTTAGTGCTCTTTTGTTGCTAATTTGTTGCTCAATTCCCAATTTTGTTGCTCCAGTCGTTTCGGAGAAAACAGTGGCTGTGCTAACTTATGTTTAAAGTCAGCACAGCCATTCAAAAAATTGAATTAAATATAAAAATAAGACATATTCTTTTAGTGCTTTTTTGTTGCTAATTTGTTGCTCAATTCCCGATTTTGTAATTTCATTTTTAAATCCTGAAAACTACCCCCAAAGCTATTTCTCCTTAAAAACATATTCTAAAATTGCAAATTAATCGGATATTTAATTAATTACGTTCAAGATTAATTAATTACGTTTTACTGATTTAATTGCCAACCATTTGCATTAATACCGATTTTGTTGCTCCACCCTTAATCCTTAAAAACCACCCTTAGCTTATCCTACACCAGCACAACGCCCTAAAGTCATAAATTAAACAGATTTCCGAATTGATTATGTATCCCTGATTTTGTTGCTCACTATTAGCAACAAATCCGGATTTGTTAAAAATAGCGAGCAACGAAATCAGGGATACATAATCAATTCGGAAATCTGTTTAATTTACAATTTTAAGGTGTTGTGCTGGTGTAAAGTAAGCTAGGGGTGGTTTTTAAGGATTAAGGGTAGAGCATCAAAATCAGGGATACTTAATCAATTCGGAAATCTGTTCAATTTATGACTTTAGGGCGTTGTGCTGGTGTAGGATAAGCTAAGAGTGGTTTTTAAGGATTAAGGGTGGAGCAACAAAATCGGATTTGTTAAAAATAGCGAGCAACAAAATCAGGGATACATAATCAATTCGGAAATCTGTTTAATTTATGACTTTAGGGCGTTGTGCTGGTGTAGGATAAGCTAAGGGTTGTTTTTAAGGATTAAGGGTGGAGCAACAAAATCGGATTTGTTAAAAATAGCGAGCAACAAAATCAGGGATACATAATCAATTCGGAAATCTGTTTAATTTATGACTTTAGGGCGTTGTGCTGGTGTAGGATAAGCTAAGGGTGGTTTTTAAGGATTAAGGGTAAAGCAACAAAATCAGATTTGTTAAAAATAGCGAGCAACAAAATCAGGGATACTTAATCAATTCGGAAATCTGTTCAATTTATGACTTTAGGGCGTTGTGCTGGTGTAGGATAAGCTAAGGGTGGTTTTTAAGGATTAAGGGTGGAGCAACAAAATCGGTATTAATGCAAATGGTTGGCAATTAAATCAGTAAAACGTAATTAATTAATCTTGAACATAATTAATTAAATATCCGACTAATTTGCAATTTTAGAATATGTTTTTAAGGAGAAATAGCTTTGGGGGTAGTTTTCAGGATTTAAAAATAAAATTACAAAATTGGGAATTGAGCAACAAATTAGCAACAAAAAAGCACTAAAAGAATATGTCCTATTTTTTTATTTAATTCAATTTTTTGAATGGCTGTGCTGACTTTAAACATAAGTTAGCACAGCCACTGTTTTCTCCGAAACGACTGGAGCAACAAAATTGGGAATTGAGCAACAAATTAGCAACAAAAGAGCACTAAATTTCTGTATAAGTTTTATTCGATTGTGGTGAATTGGCTGTGTCAGCTTAATAGACGTCTCTTAAATTCTTAACATTATCTTAGTTAACATTCAAGTTGACATTCTGTGTTCACTTTATCATCTATTTTTAATTAACCAATTAATATCGTAAAACCAGTTTCGCTCTATTTATTTGAATATCTTTGCAGTTTAATTGTCAAAACAATGTTTTAAATTTGATTAGTTTCCGCAAAATCCTTTTGGAATTTAGAATTTATGAATTATAATAACACAGTAAAACACAATTTAAGTATTAAAATCTGTCATTTTTTTGTCATTACTTTTGCAATATTAACTCTCGTAACAATGTAACGACGATTATTGCTTGTATCGGAAAAGCCTCATTGTCAACAAGGACTATTCGTATGCCGATTTACGCAGCTTTTCTACGTAAGGTTTATCGTTACTCAGGCAGCAGGTGCATGGCAACTAGGGTAGCGACTCTCATGTGAAAATACAATGTCGGCTCGCGAAACCCCCGCATTTGCTGGTGAAAAAATGTTGGAAAATGTTGAAGGAATGGCGGAAGCTGTGGTTCCTTCCAGGAAATTGAATTTACAATTTTGCTCCCTCCTTTAAATGTCCTCTTTTGTCGGATAAAAGCTGCCTGCCCATAATACGCCGACATGTCAACAGCTCGCTCGCTCGCTCACTCGTCGAGCTTTTCAATGGAAACGCTTGGTCCTACAATGCGGCTCGCCTCTGACATCGACCTTCATAAACGACGTCGAGCTATCTTCCTCAACCCTCTTTATTCGGCTTCTCGTTGCCCCTCCCCCCCCCCACCCACTCATAATGTCCCCTTCCCCTTTCCGAAAATTGTGGTGAGATTAATTCTTTCCTCTCTTCCTGTCTCTTTGTCCAGTTCCCGTGACGTTATTATTCAAAGGGATTTTTCTTTGTTTTTCCCCCCTTCTCTTTTTTAAGTTAGAAAAACACCGCTGCCGTGGGCAGATGTCGATTTTCGCACATTCACGGCCGTCATAACTGACAAACGACGTTATAATTACCCGGATGTCGATTTTAGCGATGACGCGAACGCTCGCTCGATTATAGCAATTATTGTTTCTTGGCTGACGTATTTCAGGCACGTGCGCCCGTTAGGTAAATGGCTAAGTGATCCTTAAACAGGCGCCACGTTTCGTTCAATACGCAATACCGGCACTTGACGCGCAGTTAATTGATTAATACCATGCGACTCGCGCGCGGGTGCGTCTCACTACAAAGATACGCGTATATAGTACTCCATAGATCTAATCCTATTTCAGTATCTAGTATAGATACTGAAATAGGATTAGATCTATGGAGTACAGATTTATGGATTTTATTTCGACGTCTGCACGCCTCTCCTTTAATACCTGGGAGATTTATGTAATATCACGCGACGGCTTAAAGTATGCGTTATTGCGAAATATTTTTATAGTGATATATCCCGGCGAATGGCGTTCAATTTTAATAGAAATAATTAAATATCGATCAGCAACGTTGCACTTCGTGACGCGATAAATGTTTCCGGCAAACAGGGAAACGGAGCAATATAGTTGATAATTTCTCGAGATCGTTTCGATAACCGCACGGAAAAAAAAATGTTCATCGCTGTAGCTAATCATGGTTCGCTGAAATAGTATTTGCTGCTGCAGCAAAAGAATTTGCCACTGTAGCTATTATATCGCTTTCTTAGCAAAGTAAACTTGTTTGCTATGATCATATCGATCAGAAACTGTAAGTTTGCTATGACAGCTAACAGCTGTAACTAACACAGCAAAATATGTATAAGTGAGTGTGATTCATGCATCAGTAGTGTTTTATTTCATGATTGTCTTTTTTCGGATTCTTCGCGCCAGTTTCGCGGGACGTTGCCGGGCGTGTGGAAGGTCGAACTAGCGGTGGCGTCGATGCGACGTGCGTATGATACGCGTGTTGGTGCGTGTTAGTGTGTATCGTTGCGTGTGCACCAGAAAGGCTAGAAGCATTAAAATAGTATAAATATATGTGAAATATATATATTTGCTTGGTAACTTACGTTTTTTCTTTAATATTAATGTTACATTTAGAAATAACATGTCGGCTAATGATAATAATATAAAACGTCTATTAACCGAATGGGGATTCAGCGAAGAGGTAATCGCGAACTTCGAAGGTATGTTAATTGATATATATATATACCTCTCAATTTATATAATCAACAATCAACAATCACGATGCACGAATGTAAAGATAATACGTTGTGAGCGAAACATAACCTATGGAAAATTCCAGACCATCGAAAAATCTCGAAAAAAAGGTTTTGCTGCAACAGCAAATCTATTTGTTAAATATGGGACAACTAACATTTTTTGCTGCGAGAACTAATTAATTTTGCAATAATAGCAAAACATTTTGTTGCAATAGCAAATAGTTTTGCTGAACATTGCTATTGCAGCAAAAAGTTTTGCTATTATTGCAAAATTAATTAGCTCTCGCAGCAAAAAATGTTAGTTGTCCGTATAGTAGCAAATCCTTTTTTTCCGTGGCAGTAAGGGCTCAGACACAATGAGAAAAATAAGGAATAAGATAAAGGAATAAGGAATAAGGCATGTTGCATCTCACTTTAATGTACGTGTACTGAAGTGAGATGCGACATTCCCTTATTCCTTATTCCTTTATCTTATTCCTTATTTTTTTCATTGTGTCTGAGCCCTAACGTAGCAAGCATTACAGTTCTTATGGTGATCTGTGTATTACAATCAGATTCGTGAATCAGCATAGTTTTACTTTTTTTAATTATTACAGTGCTGCTATTTTGCGCAGGTTAATTGATATTATACTTAGAGGTTATGAGATTGTCGAGGTCAATGAACAGAATATTTTAAACATTTTATATAATTCTGAAATTATGTAATGCAACGACTTATATTAAAATATTGATAGCTCCCACACAGTTGAATTAAGCAATTTCTAAATTACAGAAATGTGTAACAATCGTTCTTTAAATATATGACAGATATCCTATACTTGATATAATTGGTTATTTACAGCTCAAGACATTGAAATAGAGCACTTAGATATTTTAACAGAGGAAGATCTAAAATTGTTAATTCCACACATTGGACCCCGACGAAAATTTCAGAGTAAACTGAAGAAATATCTTTGTGAGGTATGTATTTCTTTTTATGTGATTATATGTGATTATATGTTTTTAATATCATATTTTAAAGTAGTGTATTTCTTATTGTGCAGTTACCAGCAGAAGAGGAACAGCAAACATATGTTATTAATACTAATCCTAAAAAGAAGCTAAGATTAGAAATAGAGCTAAATAAAGAAGATGCCACAGAGCAGCAACATTTAAATGAAGAAGCTGTAATAGAGCAGCAACATGTAAATGAAGAAGCTACAACAGAGCAGCAACATGTAAATGAAGAAGCTACAACAGAGCAGCAACACGTAAATGAAGAAGCTGCAACAGAACAAAATACAGCAATTATAACAGAGCAGGAACCTCTACATGCAATAATTACTACAGCACAGCAACATTCAAACGCTGTTATTGAGCCGCAACATTTTGTTGATATAAATGACGATAACAGCTATGTTTTTGAAATATCTCGCTCTGGCACACCTTCAGAATATAGTGGTAAGAATTTATTGAATATTACTATATTTATTGAATATTAATAATACTTCTCTTGTAATATAAAATGACTGTATGTTTATATATTTTATTTAAAGTTTTTATTTTCTCATATTTCTTATTTATTTTCTAATTAATTGTTCCTCTTTTAGAAAGATCGACAAATGAGACAACTAAACGTGGAGTAACGCATCATATGTACAGTGATTATGTAAGTTATGATTAAATCTCTGCACCAACGATTATTTTTAATAAATGTTGATAAGAAGCATTGTTATTAAGTTCATATCAATTATTAAGTTCATACTTGGCTAATAAAATTATGAATGGCTTAAAGCAGTTACGATACGATGGGTATACTTTTGTTATACAAATTATTTTTACTGTCTTTTTTATTGTTGTACAGAATCTTGAAGCAATATTGAAAAAATCCGACGATGGCTTATTGTTGCTGCGTTCATATACAAATGAAGGCAGGTTAGATAATGACTTGCGAAATAAGCTGGCAAAAATAATAGTCAGTAACGAATTATCGTCTAATATAAATAATAACATCACAAGTAACAGGGCATCTTTCCTAAGTGATCATATAATAAAGTTATTTCCTACTGAAGAAAAGGCAAGTTTAGTTCTGCAATTGATGCAGTATATTGATAAATAATTCATAGTATTACAAATAAATTTATAAAAGCTATATATATATTTTTTTATATACATGTATATGATAAAGGAAATTATATTTTTAGTTACAGTAAATATATACCTTTTTTACAAATGTACAGTAAATAAGAAGATTAACATAATTAGAATAATTTTGAAATGGGGTTTAAAATATTGTATTTATATTAAATAGTAGAAATAAATTACAATTAAAAATATTATAAATATATTAATATATTAAGTCTTTCTAAATAATCGTGCACTATATCCATATTACAATTTTACTTACAATTTATAAAGAAATTCAAATTTTATAACATCTTATGTATAATAATAAATAACTACATTTAATTAATTTAAAAATGTGTTTGCTATTATTTTTGTTTTATAGAGGCAATACACTGTATTATGTAGATTATTTATCAATTGTTATATGCCTGTATTGTATGCCATCATTACCTAATGATATAATTTCTAATCCATGTTGTTTTATTGCCAATTGGGTTAATTATAAAAGTACTAAATATGAACCTAAAATGGTGTTGGTTTATGGAATAGACAAATGTTCTTGTCCTATTTTTGTAGAAATTCAACTTATTATTATTAATCAGAAGATCCCAGTTTTTATTTGTTCTGCTTTAATAAATATTGGTCTTAATTGTAACATTGGCGGCTTTGAAGTGAAACAAAGTACAAAGTGGCTGTCGGTGAAATATGATGATTTATTTGACTCTTTTCCTTTATTTGTTTATACGGCAGGCAATGGTGAGCAATATGTTATTTTACACCATCCTGTTTAACGTCATATTTCATATAAGAAACCAAAGAAAGAACAGCTATAATATTTTTTTTGCGTTTTAATATTTGTGTTTATTGTATTAACTTGCAACCGGAAATATAAGGATATACACATTATTTTTATTAAATTATGTAAAAAAATGAAATTTTGAGTTAGCAGCGATAGTTATACAGTAGTAAACTACATTATAAGTTATATTAAAGTAAGCTCTATATATATATATATGTATACTCTATATTCTCTATATGCTCTATATTCTCTATACATATACATAATTAAATTATGAAAAAAATAAAATTTATAGTTGCGATAATGCGGTTGAAAGTAAGCTATGTTATAAGTTGTAGTAATGTTAGCCATATATATATGTATGTGTATGCTTTAGGTTACGAGTAGATATATAATATAATATACATTTGTATTATATACATTATATTTTTCTTTTATGAAACAAAATATAACTATGTGTTTTTTATATCTAATATTTACAGTTTTATTTACTCTATATATATACATATAGAGTAAACTCGAGTGAGATGGCCATAGAGGAGAGATGGTCCATCCATGTTGTTCATTTGATACTAGATGGTGAGCTAGATTCAGAAAACATGGGTTGGCCATCTCTCCTCTATGGCTATCTCACCCGAATTTACCCTATTTTACTAATTTTTGCAAATTGCAATAGAACTAACCTAGTAAACGATATTGCAAACTGAATTAATTGTCATAGACACAATTTTAGCTGTGGATCAAAGCTCAGATTTGCAGCGGCACCTAAAATATTATCAGACACACCAAAATTTGTGTCTCCTACATGTAATGTATGTACTAATCATTGCAATGCGTTCTAGCATAGTTATTCATTAAAGTGTCTGCCGTGACTAAATTGTTGTGACCCTTACCTAACGTCTACATAACGTCTACAGCTAAATAAAAATGTCGACGCTGCTAAACTTTTATTTATCCCTATGTTACGACTAAAATTTAGCTACCGCACGCAAATTCTTGCTGCCGCAGCTAATCTTTTTTTTCCGTGCGGTAACGCATGATAGATAACTTTAACGATTGAAAAATATGAAAGTTATAAGAAAAATAACGTTCGACAAAATCTGCATCTAACAAAATTCGATTTCCAGCTTGTAAAGAAATGTAGCTCGAGAAAACATGTAAATGTTTTGCGTATATTTTCGTGAAAATTTAAAAATCAACATGTTTCACTGTAAAGAATGTTGATGCTTAATCGGGTATTCCGTTTTTTAACGTTGCGGGTAAATAATTTGCAAAAATATTCCATATAAGTTTGAATATTCATGAGAATCGCATTCTGTGTACATCTGCACGCATGCGGTACCGATATTTTAATTTTCGGTCATAAACTGCAAACCGTAGAAAAGAAAACCCGGGGTTACGGGTTATTAATTCGTGTCCGGCAACGTTGTCCGTCACGTTGTCAAACGCACGACCAAACATACTTGAACCAGTACGTATACATGGTAGATTATTTTACGAATATAATTGATGATCGATATATTCTCTCAGCACGACGATTAGTGTTCTACCGGGACATTTATTTGTCATTAACGCATGGAAATGTGACAAGGGGAACCTATATATTTTATAGAATATTTTATAAAATATATTGTAAAAAATATTATAAAAAATATCATAAAATAATGTATCCTAACGATCTATAATTATATGATTCGATTCTTGATTGTCAAATATTTTATTTATTATAGATCTATACGTGATTTGTAATATGTAAATAAATAGGAATCGAAACGTTGTGGATGTTTAATGTTAAAAAAAAGTTACCGAATTTTTTTCCTTGCTACGTTATGATAAAATAGCGGCAAATATGTTACAACTGACACATGCGCTTTGACGAAAAAATCTTTGCGTCTTGATCATAAATCTACTAAAGTGGAATAAATCTTGGTTGGCAATTAATTAAGCGAAATAATACAGCAGCAAGAGAATTTCTTGCTATACGACCTTATTTTAGCTATATAGACTTCGCCAAGTAGAATAAGAAGGATCCTCTGCAAACTGCACTTGTTGGCAAATTTTTACTGCACGTTTTTCATCCGTATATTCAATGTTGACTTAAATTACAACCGTACACATTGCATCCAGGGGAAGATACGTGACTTGCTTCTCTATCTATAAGTTGTTTCGCAAATATAAAATTAATTTTTATTAGTGCAAATAGGAGAGCAATCATTTGTCATGTTCTTTGAATTTAAACTTCAAACGGTTCAGTAACTAAAATTTCAAACTAAATTTCTCTCAAAGTTTGTATGAAATTTAAGAAGCGACGTCTTATTATCCGTGTGAACGTTTAAGGCTTGATTCGCAAAATTATTTACATTTCTGTATTGTAAAATTACGAAACCTGTTGAAACCTGAATACTAAAATTTCATTTCTTTTATTCAGATTGCCTACATATCACAAGTCAGGAGAAATTACGCACTCTAAGAAACATTTTATACAACATAAAATAGGTAAATAGCGGAAAAGAGAAACCACACGATGATAACATCGTGTACCTTGGTAGAAATTTCATTCACCTTCTGGAGTATTGCGGCAACGTTCTTACTCGCCTTAACGATCACTCGAATAATGAAATTTACTATCTTTGTATAATGCATTTTTACGAGAAAACCTTAAGTATCGTGACTCGCCTTTCTTATAATTTTATATCTTACATCACATGGCCTTTAATAAAGTATATAGTTTATAAGAAAGCTTACATAGATCTGTGCTTTCAAGTTTCCTCGATGCAAATTCAACGTTATGAGCATTATTAGTTCGCTTTGGAAGCAATTATCGTTTGACTATGTACATGCGAAACAATCCCTTTATAGAATATATTGCGCATTATATTGATATAATCAGTTCATGATTTCCGAACAGTTCGATGTTACGTATACGTTATTTCTCATTTACGATCAGCTAAACAAAGAAATAATAATGCTTCTTTATTACTAATACATTTTATAAATAACGCATGCAGTTGCATGGTATAAGTTTGTGATCAATACTAAATTCCATATTCGCGAGTGCTTATGCGGCCGTTTTAATAGAGAATAACAGTATTAAAGCTTAATAACTCTTAGCAAACATTGTGCTATAATATTAAAACAAAATGCATCTACGAAATCTTTGCTTATATAACAGACGATTAGATAATAAAACTTTTAATCTAGTTCGCACGTCCGTATTTTGTGTGCTTTGGCAGTATCGTCGGAAGCGGAGCACTATTTCCCCGTTAAAGTCTTTACATAGAAGGAATGAGGGAAGAGGCAAGGGTGATGGTTTTGCATTGAATTTGGCGCGGTGCGTGTGATGCAGCCGGGCGAGAGGAAGTTCCTTTTAGAAAATAAATCTTCGGCGCAGTGGAAGTTTAATTTTATCGCCGTCACGGAGGTTCCCGACTAGGAGAAGGGCCGCCGTCTCTAAAAGGACCGGACTAAATTAAAAGAAAGGATCTCTGAATGAGACCACGGGTGCTGAAAGTAATCACTTTATCTGCAGCCGCCACTCCAACCCGCTGGCTAATCTGAGCCCCGCGTTTTGGGGCTGAATCGCCCTGTTTGGCCCGTCCTTCCACGTCTGCCTCATTTCCATACTCATCTTCCCAGGTGATTCTCGAAAATCGCATGCGATCTTCCCCTATGCCTCTCATGTGCTATAATCATACGCAGCTGGACGTTATTCCAATACTCGTAGTAACGAGGTAAAACTCGGTCACCCTCTATCTCGATTTCCACGATAATATATTCTTCTTTACATAATTACATACTAATCAGAGTAATTCAGGATAGATATAAATAGAAATAGTACGGAAATACACTTCTCTTCTTTAGTTCAATCAGATCTATGTCCAATGTAGGAAAGTAATATTTTTCTTATAGTTTAGAAACACTCTCTCCATACATGTGTTATAAATAAACTTCAAAACTGTAAAGCTAAAGCTATATAGAATAGTTCAATATTAGAGATTCCTGATCCTTGAAATGGGGTCACGTATTGGGACGCGGCTAGTATAATTTAGTTTGAGAAGAAAAATACACACAAGGGACACCGGATTGAAAAAAATTCCACGTTCAAGATCAAATCCTGCTACTGTCTATACCTGCCAACGAAAGGCGCGTGACATCAGTCTCTTTGCTCGAGATTACAACTGGAGATTGAAAAATCTAGAAAAATTTCTGCTATCATAACAGGTCAGATTAGTGTTACAGCGTCCGTTATATAACATGGGAATTTCTAACAAACATAGTGATTCTGAATTTCCATCTCGTGTTATTTGTTTCACGTGGCAACGATTTTATACATATATATCGCAAAATCAATAACTACATATCGTAACAAAAATATCAGCTCTGAGGCAGCGCGCAATCATATTTGCATTAAATCGAACGTAATGGAACGCTTTGATGATAATACCGCGAGGTCGTCGCAACCACGACAGCCGATGGCGCAAATTCGCAGATTTATTCCATCTCCCCTCAGTTAGACCGCAGACAATTTTCACCGCGCCGAACCTACGACCCTTACAGGTCGGCCCCCGTCGAACTTTAATTCGCGCGATCCGCGCTGGTTTTGAAAGGGACAGCGCCGGTTATAAATCTGGTTTGGACACATCCGATTATTGGTGTGCGGCCATTGCTATTTGCGACGCAAGCGCGAGATGATGCAGCGGTTCCTTGGTAAGAATTTATGAAGCAATACTAAGTTTGGCAGTGACCCAATCGACCAACAAGTTTCGCGACACCCTGCACCCCTCGGATAAACAAATGCGGTACGATACTCGCGCGAGTTCTCGCTGTTCTCGCGATCGTCGTGTCGCAAGAAAGAGTAATTTCGGAATCTCTCGTAGTCTAAACCGTCGCGAGATCTATAGATCACGCGAAAAGTGTCCGATTCTATCTGCAAAGTCATCGAGATACTTCTCGCCTGCAAGTTCCGCGTCGAGTTTTATGGATCACTTGCCACCAGTTTTGAGATTACTGCGATATCAAGTTCTTGATACACGATTTTATTACTTGACAAAGATTTGAAACTGATATTTTCCTAACAAAAGTGTAAATAAGATATCTAAGAGCGGTATTCATAGTTGGATCTTATATTTTAAACCACCTTAAGTTTAATCTTAAGATGTTATAAATCAATGATTCATAACGGTCTTGAAATAAGAACAGATTATGAACATCGACCTAAGAAGTTATCTAGCATATTAACAGGTATGTATATTAACATGTTTCGATAAATTAAACTTAAAAATAAAGCCCAATTTCAATTTCTATTAATATCTTTAATAAGCTTTTGTTAAACAAAAATTTAATTGTGAGTTTGACTTGAAAGATATGTAATGTTGAATTTTCAAGAGTGATGAGTGATGGCTCTCAATCATATTTTTATTATGGAAAAATCGACTCCAAACTCGTCAAAGTATAAAACCTTCCTACTGAATCCTACATTTTACGATAAATCCCATGAATGCGCAAGCACGTTTCCCGCAGACGCGTATCTAGGTAGAATGTATATATAGATACAGTCCTTTCTACATCCCTTACCCTCTCTCGTCGATTAAATTTCTTTTCGTTAAAATAGTTAAGCGATAGAAAGATAGTGATAGAAGACTACAAATTAAATATATATATATATATAAATGTAGAAAACAATTAATAAGAATTTTATATAAAATAAAAAAGGGTTATATAAAAACGTTTGCGCTCGAAAACTTTTACTAATTTGTTTCTAAAAGATGTAATTGTTCTATTTTGTTTTATTCTAGTAAAATTCGAATAACTATTTCTGTTAACTATCGTTCCGTTAACCTTTAGAGTATAAAATATAATTAACAAAAAAAACTACAGATCTTTGCATCAACAAAAACAACCATCAGAATTTTATTAAAAAAATAATCGTTGTATTTATATTAGCATGTTAGCAAACGCATAGGTTTATTTTGATATTTTTCTAATAATGTTTTTTCTCCATATTGTGTATGCTATGGGATATTTTATAGTTTAGCAAAAAAAAACATTGTTTTAAAAATAAACGGCTGATTTTGCTCTAACAAAACTAATTAATGCATTCAGTTGCACGAAACGGAGAGTTAAACGCTTTGTTTTTCAAATTGACGACGGAATATCCTAGTTTGAAAAATCTTGTATGCGCGCTTGGTATCCTGCATTTGCACGGAGACTGTTTCCTAGAGTGATGTTGAACATATACCAGTTTCGAGAAACTGTAACTGACGTTGTTCCACTTCGCTTGCTCGTGCTCGGCCATTCGCGAGAGTACGCACACGCGTCGTATCACATACACGGTGTCGTGGTTACTCGAAGTCTTGAGAATATCGGCGGAAAATGTTTCAGAATAGTCCACCAGTTTGACGTACATCAGCGAGCTGTTTTTGCTGAATAGTTCCTACCGAGTTGACAATGCGACATCGATAGAAATATCTGATAAACAGAAGTTAAGTTATACGCTAACTACATATTTATACGGACGCATGAATAGGCTTAGTTCGTGCAAATATTATATGGACGCGAGTGTCTTTTACGTGTTCAGTGATATATTGCCGCGTATGTTTCCCCATAACTTCCAGAAAGAATTTCCAGCGTATTCGTATTTTTACATGAAGTTATTGAAGCACGGATGTGTACGCACATAATAAATTAAAACAGTCAGGGCAATAAATTCGATTTTTTCATTATCTTTCAAATATATAAATATTCAAAATATGGAAATTTTTTAATTAGCAAAATTGTGGAAAATAATTGTAGACAATTATCGATTGATCGACTATTATAAAACAAATTCTTTTGCTATTTTTACTTTCCGCTCTTCTTGGAGCTTCTATAAGCATTGACGTTCAAATATTAGCAGACCACTCGAAAGCGTAATTATAGAATCGATTTAATCATGCTTGCACAAAAAAGAATGGAACTTCGTGATGGCTCCCACCGATCGAAATGCTCTTTCTGGTAGAAAACATCAGTGTGCATTCATCCGGCTGTATTCGATCGAGCGTACAAAAGTCCACAATGCGCCGGCACGTTAATCTTTACAGGTCAAACGCATAACATCTCTGCCTTCGGCCGGAAACCACGCACGATACGTACACATCCGTGCTTCAATAACTTCATGTAAAAATACGAATACGCTGGAAATTCTTTCTGGAAGTTACGGGGAAACATACACGGCAATATATCACTGTGAACACG
This sequence comes from Temnothorax nylanderi, assembly GCF_030848795.1. NCBI lineage: Eukaryota > Metazoa > Arthropoda > Insecta > Hymenoptera > Formicidae > Temnothorax > Temnothorax nylanderi. The sequence continues at coordinate 200,725 of NW_027249294.1, read as the reverse complement.
TAAAAGACACTCGTCCATATTCGCACACGTACGAACTGAACCTATTCATACGTCCACAAAAATAGTTAGCGTATAATTTAACTTCTTTTAGGTATAATGATGTGGTCTTAGTTAATCACTTAGAGAATATTTATATTGCAGGATTTGATAATGTTGTTCACTTACTTTTAGAGCTATAGAAATAGAAAGTACAGACTTGTCTATGATTAATAGTTATGTGCATGTTATATGTGATAATTATCTACAATATCATCTCATTTGTACATTAACCACTGTCTTCAATACAATTAAAGAACATATATATAAATAAATATTTAACTTTTCTTTTCTTCCATTAAAAAAAAATGTATAACTATATTTAGATTTTAAATACGTGATTTTTAATTCTGCAGAAATTATTTTCAGTCAAATTACTTCGATTGCTTAATTTTTAAAGGAACAATTCATAGAAATAGTTTATCTAAAACATGCTCGCAATCTTCGAGATAATTGATGTATACAATTTTCAAATGTCATAATATTGATTTTAAACATGCATTAACCGTATGCATTGTCAACAATATGCAAATGTTAAGTTCTGATCAAACTGGTCTTGTAGGGAACTTGGGACAGTAACACGTCTCAAGGTATTAGATCGAGCTTACTCGACAGATTCAATTGGGCACACTTGCTGTACATGAGAATACCACTTAACGTCGCCTGCTATCCTTCCATCTTCGTGCACGTATTGACATGCGGTTAATCAAAGTGGTCTAGTACCATTGTGCTATTCAACAATACGATTACGTCGGATAATAATCGTATTTTAGCAATCGCACAATCGCAAAATTGACTGCTAATTGGCCTCTTACATATTAACCTCTGCTCTTACGAAAAATTTATTTTTAATGCTTATCAAAAAATCTATTTTCCTCTCATTGTCAGTAAAATACATCTCATTAATCTAAAGCACTATATCTATAACAAGCACAAACGTGCTTTCCTCTAAATTAATAAATTGTTTAAACCACATAGGAATTTCAGAAAATGTGTTTCTATGTTTTGCATTACATTATGTTAATAGTTAATATAAACAAAGTATAATAAACTATTATACATTTACTGATAATAATATTATAATATAACAAGCCGCCGGCGTTACCTTGTTGATTGCTATTTTTTGGAAATGGATTAATTAAAATCCAATTTAGCTCAATATATATATATATTCAACGGCTATTTCTCCAGCGAATATACACTTTGTATTCTTATCTCCTTTTTCCATTTGGACATTGAAATAAAATATCCGCTGAGCCAGAGAGACTTTGCATCAGCGATCATTGCACGCTCGAGCTGACGCCCTTCGCATTGTATTTCGGACAAGTTAAATTCCGCGTGCAGGCAATATATAAGAAGGTACATAAACTTAAGACACCCCGCTCGCTGCTACTTCTATTTCAGTTATTTTTTGGAATTATAGCAAACTTTATAATCATATATAAAATTTATTCTGAACAATATATTTCACAAACGTGCATCGATAAAATTTGAACCGTGTAAATTTCATCCAATACGAAGAAAAGAATGATCTTCCAATGCATATTTTACTTTTATAATTCACAGATGTTCAATAAATTTAATTTTTATAAAGGCTTTTTTGCGAGAAAAAGAAATCGCTGAAAAATATGAGAGAAATTTATATCTCGGTGTTCGATATCGATCGACTAACTACTAACTCAATCGATCGACATGCTTATTTTTACGAACAATAATTATGCGAAAGGAGTTCAACGAGTTTGAGTTTTTGTTTAAGTGCCATCCAAGTTTATCGGATAAGAATGATGCGATAAAAGCTAGATGAACGGTTTATGCCGTCTTTCGTCTGGTGTTTCAAGCGCAACCAACCAAGCGCATATCTCACCGCCAATAGTATCTAAGGGAACGTACGTCGACGGGGATTCCCCGTAAACAAGAGCATCGCAATAAAATCTGCGAGAGTCTGGCGAAATTACTTCAGGTTCGTTTCATTCGACAGATTTTTTAGCAGAGATAACGTTTGGCGAAACTTTCTGAAGCAAGAAAACACAGTACTGCCGAGAGATTTCGTGATTACGTAAATGTGTATCTCTTGGCCGTTTCAGTATAACGTTTCATATAAAAGACGAGGGGATCCCTACTAATACCAAGTTAATACCAAACCAATTCATTCTAATTGCGCAGAAAATCGTACAACATAGCAAATAAGCTCTCCAACACGCAACGGCAACTGCGTTTATTTCTATTTCGAAAATTAAGCAAAGCCATTTCACGATTTCGATAGAGGAATATTTTCCCATGTGACATTCTTCCAGATCTTGTTCGGGTTAAATTGTTCACAAATGAATAACATTTTATACGTAAACGAGAATGTCAAACGCGAGTTTGTAGCGTAATAGGGCAATATTCGGCAAATAGGAATCTCTAAATGATTTACATTACGGAAGCGCAGTTGTAGTTGTGCAAAAATTGAACAAATCTAAAAAATTTAAATGGACCTATATAAAAAAAAAGAGACAAAATTGTTCTATTACGCTGGAAAAAATTGTAACATTGCACACATTCTGCTATATATGGATTTTTCTTTTTTAACCATATTGCGCTGTGGGAAAATTTCTATGCATGTTATTGCATATTAATTGAAGAATTTTATATACGTTTTTTCTTCGTGCGCTATATAGCGATTTCACGACGGTACTCTCGCGCGTGTACCGTCGATTTCGCCGGTCCAACCAATCTGAATGCTAGCCGTTCGTGGTATCCTGCCCTTATGATGCCACAGTTATTGCATTACTGGGAACGAGCATTCCGCCGGATACGGCTGCCTCGCACCACGTCAGCGGTAGTCCGTCCGCTCCTCTCTCTCTCTCTCTCCCCTCCAGCGAAACCCAATAATTTCCCTTGTTAATACATATAGTTTGCGGAGACGTCTCTTTCCCATCGGCAACTTCATTTCGCGCATCGGTATTAACTTCGGTAAATGAGGTGTAAGCAATCTATCTCGTTGTCGCCGTTACGAGGAATATGCTGTCAAACCGCGTGTCAAAATTTACCGCTAACAATGACCGTATGAATAATTGTTGAAGATAATATTTGTGCGTGTGTGTATAAGCAGATTCGAGAACATGTTAATCAAAATAATAACATTAAATAACAATACCTATGTTAGAAAGAAATATAGAGATTATCACACATACGTAGTACACACGTTATACTACAATCAGTGAAGTCACATTATTACAATTGTTAACAAGGCGTTGTCAAACTTTGACACTCAAGTGAATATTCGAGTCTTGATTAATCATTGAGAGTACACCGCAGAGGAGGGAGCAGACTTAATAACTTCCTGGTCATTGAATCGTCCATTATGGTCCGTGCTAATCCAAGTTCTTGATCCGCTTAAATTATACCGCGATTGCATTTGCACCTCTGCAGCCACGCGATGTAATAGGATTGGCGAGCTGCACGTACACACGCGTACACCGCGTGAAAAGCGTGAGGCGATGCCGTTAAACAAGTAGACACCATCCCCATTACCGTTCATTCTTCGTACATGCGTAATTCCGCTCGGGCCGACACGCCAAGTCGCGGCAATGTATATTCGCGAGCAGTTTCATCCAATACACGTTTAACAGATAGAAAATGTTGGCTGTACGCGCATTTGTGACGCCGCGTGTGCGATGGGTTCCTACAAGATACGTTTCCGCGATGTAAAAAGAGAGAGAGAGAGAGAGAGAGAAAGAGAGAGAGAGAGAGAGAAGCGGTCGGCTGACAAATGCCGACAGGGAAGAGAGATGACGAGACAGACGTTTGCGGAGCAGCGACTCGGCCCGACGAGTTCGAGCTGTACAAGTACGGATTACGAAATAGATATGTACTAGGGTATGTGTACCTATGGATAACGAGCTTCCTCTCTTCCTCGGTTGCCAGTTACCGCTAATGAGCTACCGTTCTGTTTTCTATTCCTACATGTATAAAGGTCTAGCCCTCCTAACTCACCCCCTTCCCCCCTCTCTCTTTCTCTATCCCTCTCTCTTTCTCTTTCTCTTTGCTATGTTGGTATGAGGATTCAGGACAATCTCTCCTTCATATTGACGCTGACTGAAAGGCGAAACCTGAACAGATTCTAAGCGCATACCACGATGTTTAACATACACGCGCACTTTATTCTATGTATTCGTAGAGTCCTAAATAAATCAAAGAGGCGACAGGTCGGTACATCAAAAACCGCCATTTTGTTACTATTATGAATACTTATAAGAAAGAGATATTAAAGGAGAAAGATTAAGTTGCTAGGAGAAGAAGGAAGTAGATATTTCCTAAATAAAATTATTACGGATATTTTCCTATTGCTGTTTTTCTTCTTTTTTAAATAACGAAAAATTTATTATTACTGTTTTACTTTTAATAGATCGTAAGTGCGCTGGTTATTCCCACAAGTGCAGTAAGGAAACAAAATGGTGCTACAATCATGTGATTTAGGCAACCAGACTACCTTTCAATGTCGCCTCTCTGATTTATCTAGGACTCTATTCGCTCGCTGTTATATACAACATCCAAAACAGTCGCTTATCGGACACGAAGACCTTTGAAGCGTGCTATTTTAACGCCGCAATATGGTATAAAAGTGCAGGAATTTAATATTTGTTCTAGACTGCACATATTTGATAAAAAGACTAATAAGTTTCACAATTTTTGCAAATTTAATTTTAATGAGATGAATACGTATAATAAAATTTCTCAATTTTGGAAGAGCTATATTTTGATAGTAATCGATTTTAACGATCAATTATCGACGTCTGTGAAGTTGGCCCCCTTTTTCAAAATTCGAAAAAATTTATTAACCTTTAGAGGCCGGGGGTGGTCGAAATATCGACCACCCAAAAAACACAAGCTATTTGATGTTTTCAGGCAAAATTTGTGTGTTGAATAAGGGAAAAATAGTAAAAAAAAAAAAAACTCTTCAAGTCCTTTTCCCGGCCTCTAAAGGTTAAAGTTCTGGATGCCCCAGCAAAATAGTTCTAGATTCGAGTTCTCTATAGGTTTTAGAAAGAGTTCCGTCATTTAAAGTGACAAAACAAAAACTAACTTCACAGCGCCCCCCATTTTTGAAAAAAATTTATGGTAGTTCCGGAAAGATTTCGATGAGTTCTAGAGTTCCGTATAGGTTTATAGCGCTACGACCAATATTTCAAAAGTTACAGCCCTTCAAAGTGCCACCCCAAAAGTTAAAAAAATTTATTTTGGGAGTTCTGGTAGCCCCCGAAGAGTTCTATCGATCACTATTATGACCCGAAGCGCTGCGACCAATATTTAAACAATTACAGCCTTTTAAAGTGCCACCCCAAAAATTAAAAATTTCTTTTTCGTGAGTTCTGGTCACCCCCCGAAGAGTTCTATCGATCACTATTATGACCCGAAGCGCTGCGACCAATATTTAAAAAATTACAGCCTTTTAAAGTGCCACCCCAAAAATTAAAAATTTCTTTTTCGTGAGTTCTGGTCACCCCCCGAAGAGTTCTATCGATCACTATTATGACCCGAAGCGCTGCGACCAATATTTCAAAAGTTACAGCCCTCCGAAGTGCAATGCCACCACCTCGAAAATTTTCTAAGTTCCGAACGGTAAATTTTTTTTCGGAAATCGGTAATTCTGGTAGCTTTCCAAAGAAAACTGCCGGTTTCCGGAAAAAAATTTATCCCTCGGGACTTAGAAAATTTTCAAGGTGTGGCACTTTGAAGGGCTGTAACTTTTGAAATATTGGTCTTAGCGCTTCGGGTCATAAGAGTGATCGATAGAACTCTTCGGAGGGCGACCAGAACTCCCCCTAGAACTCTCGAAAAAATTTTTTTTAATTTTTGGGGTGTCACTTTGAAGGGCTGTAACTTTTGAAATATTGGTCTTAGCGCTTCGGGTCATATTAGTTTTCGATAGAACTCTTCGGGGGGGGGCGACCAGAACTCCCGCCAGAACTGCCGATTTCCGGAAAAAAATTTACCCTTCGGGACTTGGAAAATTTTTTAGGCGTGGCACTTTAAATGACTACAACTTTTGAAATATTGGTCGCAGCTCTTTGGGTCATAATAGTGATCGATAGAACTCTTCGGGGGGCTACCAGAACTCCCGCCAGAACTCCCGAAATAAAATTTTTTAATTTTTGGGGTGGCACTTTGGAGGGCTGTAACTTTGAAATATTGATCGTATAGCGCTATAAAACCTATAGGAAACCCTAAAACTCATCGAAATCTATCTGAATCTACCATTAAAAAATTGATTTTACAAAATGGAGAAATTTTTTGTTCCACTTTGTCATCGATCTTTGGGGTTATTTGAACGGAACTCTTACTAAAACCTATAGGAAACTGTAGAACTCATCGAAATCTTTCCGGAACTACCATAAAAAATTATTTTTTTTTTTAAATGGGGGCGCCGTGAAGTTAGCCCCCCCCCCATTTTTAAAATGTTTTCGTCACTTTAAATAACGGAACTCTTTCTAAAACCTATAGAAAACTCTAGAACTATTGCTGGGGCATCCAGAACTCTAATAAATTTTTTCGAATTTTGAAAAAGGGGGGCCACTTCACAAACGTCAATTATTGCGATATATAATATTGGAGATCAAATGGATGAGAAAAATTACAAGCAAGCTAAAGAATCAACCAAAAGTTTTACATAAAAATTAACGTCCAATTTGTCAACGTATTTGTTAATGAGAGAAGGTGCGAAAATATCTCGGATACACTATATATTGCATTTTATTACATGTTATTGGGTTGTGTGTAAAGTGTATTACATATTTTAAAGCATTATGCACATTCCCCATCTATAATTCTGTAAAATATTTATTAATTTTATCAGGTATTAACCGTAATTTTGGCGAATTTATGGCACGCGATTTTCTTCAATGATTAATTCGAGATAGATATTTAAAGCGAAGTCACGATTAATAAAACAACTTGTTAAAAATGCATGAATTTTACGGTAAATATTTGGCGTAGTTCAACACGTAGATTTATTATTCAAACAATGCTTATCGGATAAATGCTTCCTTCGTAAATACATATATCGTGCTTATTAAAATCTGTGCCATCTAAAAACATCTGTCAGTAAGATATATATTCACAAAATCTCTCGCCCGATATAAATGCCTCGTTCAATAATTATGAAGAGGGATGAAAGGCAAACTGTCTAAAAAAGTTCATTAGTAATACGCAGACGAGTTACTTGACCATTTATCGTCTTCTCACATTTTTTGACTAGAAAATTCCGCGACGCAATTCTCGTAACATTGCAATTCTCTTCGTAGCGCGTTATATTATTTACACGCCAGTGCATCGGTATTCAAATGTTAGGGGAAAAGAATATGTATAACTTGTATAAGGATAGCAAATAAGAGAAAGAAGAACTAGAGGATGGCACACACACGTTGCATGTCTTAAGCAGTAAACGAGAACGTCATCTGCCATCGCGCAGCTGCTTCAATTTCAAAGGCGCATCGCGCGACCATTCAGACGTTTCAACAACTTGCTGCAACGAAAACGGTGTTAATTACCCGACGCGCGAAACAGCCGTGAAAATCGCATGAGAAACGTAGCTGGCGCCGAGTGGCGAGAGAATTTGTTAATGCCTGCACGCTTTTCGAATACCGTACGGAATTTTGTGAATCGCCACTGTTATAACCAGCGATATTGAAAGTAACGAGCAAGATTCTTGTTCGGAATTTAAATTAATTTCATAATTCTCACGTTGCTGGCGAGATCTTAATTGCTGATAAGAAGAAATTCAAAGATACGTCTTATTCATAATCGTGATATCTTTTCCGTTATTTGTATAAATTAGTAATAATTGCAATATCCTTGTTTTTTATGTTTGTTGATTGTGATATGGAAACTAATAATTTTGACAATTGAGGAAATGTGCTGAGGGAAAGACGATAAATATGCTCATAGTTGTAATCTTATGGAGTTTGATTGTTATTGAAGCTTATAGTCTAGTAATTTTTATCTCACACGCGCTAACCCCTTACTCTTTACGCGAATCTATATAAAAATATGCAAACACAATTTATCTATATTAAATATATATATATATATCTATATTTAAATATAATTATAATCTGTATTGTAATATTCTTATCTCTTGAATATTTCCAATTTTCAGGAAAACATTATATTTTTATTCATTCTCTTCTTTACAATTGTCGATATTACCCGCAGATATTGGAAATGTCATGTCACGTAACATGAATTTTACATAATATAAATTGTGCAGTTGGATTTAATAATCCATTTGCTGGATTCACGATAATTATGTCGACAGTGCATGGAATATCTGATTTGGCGTTGGACCAGGGACCTTTATTGTTAACTGTAACGTTGGCTTTACGTTGGATTGGTAAAGGAAGGCATAGCGGCATCGATTAACTGTCGTTTTTACATTGTTATGCTACTGATATGTTTCCATTTAAATGATTAATAAGGTAGTTCTTTAAATAAGTTTCATTTTCAATACGAATAAAATGTGATAATGGTCACACAATCATAAAATCATGAATCTCTCAAATAGCATTTGATGGCAAAAATGTAGTAATACATGTACACGTATATTCATATTTTTATGCAAGTTTGAAATATATTCCAAAGGAACAAAGATTAAATTCCATTCTAAAAAGCGGTTACTAAAATCATGCTGGAGCGCGGCGTATTGAAACGTAACGATGCGAGAGATCGCGGCATTAGCCTTTGATTGTTCGCGTCCGACATAATTGTATTATAATAAGCGAGAGTTGGTTTTCAAGGAACGCAGACAGTTATAAATATAAATAATCTGCTTTTATCCCTTTGTAGAGAAGAAAGTTATTTCTTTTTCTCACAATGTCTTGCAGCTCGTTAAGAGTATCTGAAATCTCATTATAAATGTACGTTTGACAGATTCAGTAATGATAATTTTATTCCCTTCAACGCGCGGAAGAAGTTTCTAAACTAGGCCATTCAAGATTTGCCGTATTATTTATCATTTCAGCATTCATTTATTTACTTCATTCCGACATTATGCAGCAATAAGCCGAGAGAAAAATGCGTGTTACATTATTCGTGTGCCGGGTGGATCACGGAAGTGGAGTGAGATACCTTTTTTGGGATGGAGGTAGGAAGAAGTGGCTTGGGAGAAAATTGAATGTTTTAATGCAATTTATTTTGAAGGGCCTCACTGTTTTTCGCGGATATAACCTAAAATGTGCAATTTTCAATTTATTTCATAGTTTTTCAATTAAATATCTAATTCGGTTGCCCCTCCGTTAAAAAAAAACTCTTTTTTGGAGAGTTCCTTCGATCGTGTCTAATAACGCATTTATTTAACGTGAATTAACGTAAAATGTGAATCGGGACACGAGGATTATTGGGTTAATTACGACCGGTAATGGAAATATCTCGGTTCTGCCGGCGGGCGAGCATAATTATTCGCAGATTGTATGTGACTGGACCCGACGCTTTATCGTTCGTTGTTGACTTTAGCGACTACTGCGTGCGACCGAATTCGTACGCTCTATCTGCGAAGGTTGTGCGATGCTCTATAGATGTAACGGCGATCGATATACGCTCATACAGTGTCGTTGCGGAGCGCGAACTTACGCGCGCGGCGCTCCATATATATACAATCGCGCTAATAACGTTACGCGTCACAGTCGCGAAAACTTTCATCAATAACCGGTAACATAACACGCGCATTCGCTCGGCGAAGCCGCTCCTCGAACAATAACGTCGTAGCGACCCGCGAGAATCTAAGGAGGAAATTCCGTTTTCTCGACGGTGTGGAAGCTTCGGCGGACCCTTTGTCTTCGAGGGTAAACGCGAAAGTATAACACGCCGCTATTGAAGCGACGTTCTCGCCTCGCTGCCAATGCGCCCCGTAATCGATAACATGCAGATGTTTCGGTAAACGAAACGCGTTGCCTCTTGATAAGGGGCAAAGAAGTGGGACTTGCCGACCGCGTTTTACATTGGCGCAATTTATTCCGGTAGTTATTCACGTTTATTATTTATTCGCTTCCTGCGCAACTTTGCCTCTTTTATCGCGTACCCAGAGGCGACTCAGGAGCATAGCCCGGAGCTGGGGAGGTTTTTGGACTGTGTTACGAAGGGAGAAGTCAGCGTTAAATTTATAAGGAACACGTTTATTCAGACGGCATATGTATAGCGGCATTCCTTGGATCAACTTTATATATCTGGATTGGTGTTACAATGAAAATGCGACGTGCACTTCAATCATCTATTTAGTCGTAAATGAACCCCACGAATGATGATTGAATTTTTTGCAAAACAACGTAACTATTTTTTCGAAAATGTTGACAAGAAAACCAATAGAATCTTTAAATTTTATTTACGAATCGTATTTAAAAATACCTTATAGCATTTATATTACAGGATGTTATTGTTATAAAGTTCAACATTAACAATAACATCCTGTAATGTAAATGCTAGAAGGTATTTTAATAATCATTATTATTTTGTTATAAAAGAAGAGGGATCGCTGAGATATATTCTTTTATATTAGTAAAAAGCTGCAGTTTATTTTTCACAATGCTTCTATTTATCATTTATTTGTTTCTAGAGTATTTATGTTCAGAGACAACCCGCGAGAATAAAAGATTTTTCCATCAAGAGGAAAAAATCAATTTAAAATTCAAAAAGAGAGGAACATTTTTATTTCAATAGAATATACAATGTATATTATACATATCTACGTAACTTTAGTAGCATTGGCTTCGCAAGATAAAAGATGTTCTTGAGCTCTTTCACGTTGCAAGTTTCGCTTTTTAGAAGTAACGTATATATAGTAGCTAATAACATGCAGATGTCTCGATAAACATTATTATTATGCTATCGAAGCACAAGAATAAAAAGAAAAGAGATGTTCCGTTTATAATGTTACAGTCTGTATCGCTTACTTATATACGTCAATTTAATTTGCTTCATTTTATTTATTCCGTGCCTCAGAGGTGCCTCAACACGCTGTACTTTTAGAATGCAATCAAAAGAGAAATGTTAAATACATATAATAAATTTGTAAAGAGTGTGTGAAAGTAATATATCGTTAGTTTTTTTTATATAGAATGGGAAATAAATTAAAATTTACGATAAAAATTTTACTATTTAGATTAATGCTTTTCTATAATAATTAATCCGTACTATACTTGGATGCTTCGGTCATATATAAATTATTAAAAAGTGAGAGGTAAACTTTCACACTTTATTCAGCAATTTATTCAGTTCTTTACCAGGTGCATCCTTCGCGTTTATTATTTATTCAGTTCTCGCGCATTTCTACTATCTTCATTTCCCGCCCAAACATGTTTCTCAGGAAACATGATCTCGGGGTTGGGAGATTTTTGGAATGCACTACGGAAATCAACGTTAAATTTGCAAGAAACACGTTTATTTCAACGGTCTGCGTAAGTAGCGGTACCGGCTCTCCAGAATAGGAGGTGCCCCGTAGCTTTATAATGACACTAATTGCACCGCCTCGCGCTCGCCAGTACAAATAAAGGGAGGGAAAAAAACGAGGCGGACAAAAATTTAATTACGGCGACCTTGTTTAGTGCTCGCGACCGTCGGGAGAACACCGCGCCGGCAAGCTTGAGCATCGGGTAGGAAACTGAAACGCGTTGTCGCTGCTGGTGTCGTTCTTATCCTTTCCAACCATACACATTTTTCTTGGAGAAGTAAAATTATTTTTGCGGTCCAAAGTGAAACATTAACCATTTGTTAAGTATGGTAATTTTTGCCTCTTTATTAAAGAAATTTGAAAAGAATTCTTGAATTAATTATTGAAAAGCGTGTGTTTTATGTAACTTTTGGCGAACACATAAATTGATCGAATTATGTAAATTAGGATATGTAATATTTTTAAATTTTAAAAAATTCAGCGCTATATTTTGTATCTTTCTTTAATGTATCTATTTTCTTTAATACACCTATTTTTCCTCGAAATTTCATATTTTTTGTTACTCTGCAATGAATCGTCTATTGCTAAGAGGTTATCGATCAAATTAGAAGAGTATAATTATTAATTAGGTAAAATGCATATGCGATGGAAGGACAATTTAACAACTGTGAATTTCAAATATCTAGAATTATAAATGGTAATTATCCAGAATAGGGCCTTTTTCGAATTTTGGTATTTTTTTTGCGGCTCTCTAGGTAAAAATCTTTGTTATGACTCCGACAGTGATAATTAATCGGGGGAGAAGAATATGTAACCAGAAGAATATGTCGGAATATGTAACCTGCCTATTTTTTTACCTATTTTTTTTTAAGTATCCTTCAACTTTCCACGCGAACGTTCAATTTTCTTTTGACTTGAATTGAAAGTACACATGTAGACGGGGGTGGGGCGGTAGTCCTATAGGCAGTACATGTGTACTGCCTATACATATCAGCAATTGACACAAACTGTTATACTTCTCAGTGTCAGTAACTTTTTAATAAATAACGAGCGAAGGCTAAAACTATATTTACGCTATCTAAAACATAAAATTGTATATATACTTTTCAATATACCAACTATTCTCTGCTCTAACGTGACGCACATCTGTGAATATCTATGTTCAGCACAAATAGGTTTTTAGCTTGTTTGTGCTGAAAAAAATAGATAGGTTACATATTCTTCAGACTTCCCCGTTTGATTATCATTGTCGGAATCACAACAAACATTTTTACCAAGAGAGCCGCAAAAAACATCAAAATTCGGAAAAGGCCCTATTCTGGATAATTATAAATCAAGATATTTAATGTCGAAAACTAAAAATTCCTTAAAGACAAAATATTTAAATTAAGTGTTTCCTAAATAGATTCCGAAATTCTCCCGAGAATGAACTCTTGTTGGATACGTTTCTTGGTGCAGCCTGTATATATACGCGTTACACATGCACTCTTACCTCGGGCTCCGCGGATCATGTATCACGAAGTTACGTGTCTGGGCTTTCGCGGAATCGAGTTTGTGTATACGTGTCAACGTAATAATGCATTTTCGTATAGCGGATGTATGACGCGCCGCGAGAAGGGCGGGATCGGAGGGTGAGGGTAGTGACAAACCGGGCGGGAGGTGCATGCGTGAATCCGCGCGACAGAGAAGGAGAGATCGGAGGAGGGGCGCGGCGAGTGAAAAGAGCATGAAAGGGGGCGCCGAGTTTCCGGTACGCCGAAAGGCAGAGCTAAAGAGGGTTGCCGGAGGGACGAAAGTGACTACTTGCAGCAGTCAAAGCAGGATAAACTATCGGTCCTGTATCAGTGCATGAAGCGGGCCCATAACTTTATTTTACCCTCCCGGGGTTATATGTAGATTTATTGGTCGGACGTTGGACACGCTATTTCGGCGTTATTTATGGCCACGTCACGGTGCTGCGCGGCGCAGTAAAGTTGCAGAATGCAGCAGCGAATGTATAGGAAGTATCGAAAAGAGTGTAACGGCTTATCCCGTCGAAGCCAGTTTTGTTGCCACCCGGCGTGTAAAATCTATTTATTGCGGCGGGCATGTGAATCCCCCCTGTATCGTAAGCAATCCGTAGAGCCGTGCCGTTATTATCCTCAACGCGTCATGATTGTACACGACGATTATTTCCGCTGGAATCTATATAGTTTTCTTCACGAGGATATACTTCTAGCTGTGACGTCGATTTAACGGATGTCGATTAGAAGAGCCTTATATCGATTTAAATGATAGTTTGCTGACCCGGAAACTAGTCACGTCTAAATATATCACAGTAATGGGACGACTCTTACTGGTCGATTAATCATATTTTCTCATATCCGATATGTCGATATGAGTTCAAATCATATCCAATAAAATTAATTGGTTCCACTATCGGGACAGATTACTTTGAGTTAGCCGAATCAACGTCATCCCATGCTCCTATCTGATTATATTTACAATTTACAATTTGCAAATAGCTAATAAACGCGCTGACCTACCGTAGTTAATTATTATACTCTCGGAACTAATGATTATGCTTCGTGATTATCTATTTACAAGTTAAACCCCGAGGTACCGCGGTGAAAATTATAATAATAATGTTAACGCACGAGAATATTGCACATTAGTCCGATCATGAATAGGGAAAGAGACCGTGTTAAATTCACGAAAAATGAGATAACTTTTCGGTTTAACAGTTTCAGGTGCTCGATGTTAATGAGGAGCACAGGAAACGAAGTTTCGTCGTTATTATCGCGCGGAGTATCTCGAACGAGATTTCCACAGAGGAATGCCATTGAAACAGTCATGGGGATCATTGCGCCGCCGTGCCGACTCAATTAGGGAATACTTCGTGGTTTTCACTCGGCATTTCCATGCAGAACACCCCAATTTGCGCGTTAAATCTCGACCGCAGGCCTTTTGATAAAAATTTCGAGTTGACCACCGTACACAAGAATTTGCTCGAGCGCTACTTATTTTGCAACTCTCCTAATTTGCAGTATTATGTATATATTTTAGTAGTAAAGTTCCAAATAAAGATTCTGGAATTAAAATAGAGGTTTCTTTTTCGCTTGCTTTTCTTTTAGTATCCCGATGAGCATAAGATGGTAACAGAAGGAATAATAAAACCGAACGTTTTTGCAACATGCTGTACATACGTTGCGAATGAAATATTACTTAGCCGTGGAACCAAAAAAACTGAGAGAATAGAAAGATATATTTTTTCGCGTTCGCGTACGTCTCGCCGTTCGTTCGGTACCAACGTCGCTCGCCTTCTTTCTCTTCCCATACCACTTCGTCTTATATATCTTCCTTCTCATGCGTATCTACGGAAGAAACCCGTCTCTCGAGGCGCCTTAACCCTTGACTACCGGGGCGTAAACACGAGAAACGGAAGTCGTTACCCAAACCAATATTTCCGTATGCCGTTCTTAAAAATCGATCCCTCGCCCCAGACGCGCTCCCGATCAGTCCCTTCCGCGTGTAGACTTTGACGTGTATTTTTACCTATCCGAGCGAAGTGGACTCCCCTGGCTTTGAACATCTCGCGCGATCGCTCTATCGGTTAGGATGGACGATATATACGTTCTTAATTCGGTTGACGACCGTTCGCCGGAAGTAAGCAACCCGTCTATGGAAGTAAATAATATTGAAGACCTCAAAAACGCGGCGAGGATACTGGATATTTAGAGTACTCGATATAATAAGCGTGAAAATACGTTTGAATTGACCGTGTTAAACCGACGGCGAATTTACGTTTTGCAGTATATATGGTGAATATGACAGCGCCGACGTTTCCTAAACTGGTTATATGATCAACACGGTATAAAATACGAGTAAATATCAAAATAATTTCATCGATTGCGCGATTGAGGAACTCCGCCACGTTTGATACCGCGAAACAATAATTCATTGGTAATAACGAAGCGATGACGGTAATCACGGGGAAAGCGGCCATCGTGAAAATATTTTACGAGCTTTTCGCGAAGAATCGCAACGGCGGCAATTCTCGACTGACTAGAAATATTCTCATGCGTTCTCACACCGGGTATCTGCCTCTTTCGTTCCCGTCTCGGCGTCGATCTGCAAGGTGGCAATCGCATGATAATCAGCGTCGCATCGTTATTGGAAATCCGATTTCCTTGCCAAATTGTACTCCGAATCGATTTGCCCCGGGACCAATGGGAATTTTCTTCACGTACCGTGCGTTATATACTTCCACGTACGTACCTGAGCTTAACACTCGGGATCGTGCCTGTGTGGCAACTTTCAGTGCCTCTTGTACGATTTGCGCTAGTTCCGACGCTTATCCGCGATGTCGCTTATTCGCATTCAACATTTAACGCCAAGCGTGACAGTCTGATTTTTCGTCAACCTCGTACACATATAGGGAGCTTTCCAGCAAGCGACACAGGTCGACACAAACATCATTCTATCTTCCTTTTTTGGCAATGAGTAACAAAGACAAAACGACACTTGTGTCGATTTGTGTCGCTTACTGGAAAGCTCCCATATTAGGTAAATAAAACTCGTGTTTAAGCAGCTGCAATTAGCGCTAAACGTGGAACGCGAATACTCAAGTAACGAAGTTATTGACGGAAATACTGTGCCTGTCTACATTTCAATTACACATATATATCGAATATTAAATTGTATCGTAAATATTTCAAATTTATACAGATTAATACTATACGTTTCTTTCAAAAGAATTTTACGATTAAAAAAGTTATCGCGCATATATTTCAGCTATTGAAACGTTATTCTAAATTTTACGCATAAAACATTTTGTGTGTGTGTGTGTGTGTGTGTGTGTGTGTGTGTGTGTGTGTGTGTGTGTGTATACGTGGGTAGTCTGAAAAGTTTTGAGCCTCAAACATTATTTTTTCGGTCAAATTCGGTCAAATTTTTCAACATAGTCTCCTTTTAAGTCGATGTTAGGCTCAAAACTTTTCAGACTACCCTCGTATATATGTGTGTGTGTGTGTGCGTGCGTGCGTGCGTGCGTGCGTGCGTGCGCGTGTATATAACTATAATTTTGATTATCTCATACGAAATGATTGAATTTAATGCGAGCCTTGACGCTTCGCATTAACGTTTACGTTATGAAAAGCCCATCGTACTATTTGCGGCGAGTTGCGGTTTAAAGGTCGAGATAAGCGAGCGCGATTTACCGAGTTAAACCAATTAATCGGCTTAATCAGCTTTTAACTTTACGTCTTTGAAGGCAGTAAGCCTCATCGACATAGTCGGCTTACTCGAGTACGGTAACGATCGGGTTAACCCACCTGCTTACGACACTTTCGCAATAAGCAATTACGTCAAAGTGCCGTTTAACTGCGAGCGTTTCACACGTAGCGAGACGACGCGGAAGCTTTTCGTGGGAGAACTATTATGAGACATCTACGAATATGTATGATCGATATACATGGCGGTTATCATAACGAGAAATAATTAAGCGGGCAATTAACATCGATGCGATTATTACATTTAACCGCTCATTCGTCGCGATTATTGATCAGTATCGTGTTATACAGTCATTAATAAATTATTCGCTTGCAACTCTAATCGTCAATTTCACGAGAAAATGACGCGACTAATTCGACTGATCATAATGCACAGGTGAAATATTACAAAGAGATACAATTATGGTGAGTATGGCAAGGAAACGCTGAATTGATCACGCTGAATTATTTTATGCGATTGCGGGTTAATGATTTAATCTGTCATTAAGCGAATTGCTATAGGAATAATTGAGGAGATTCAAACAAGAAAGTGCATACATTTTCATAATTATTTCCTTTGAATCAAACAGAATGCATTACTTTTGCGCCAACTTGCAAATAATCTTTACTATCTTTCTATCTTCCTTGTGTGGCTACACAAAAATAAAGTTTCAACTGTCATTCGTTATTCATAGCAGTTTCTATTTTGACAATTCTGCACCATTTTCGTTACGCCAAACGTTTTGTCGCACCAAAAAACTCATGTCGATATTTTGACAGGAATTTTTATGGATATTTGCTAGAAAAAAAATCGCTCGGAAGAGACCAAACCAATAGCAGAGAGCACATTTGCGGCCCCATATTATGTGGGGACACATTCCATTATTGTAAACTGTCGATATGTAAAATACTCTCAAATATATACCCACGCATGCATGATCGCTATATTACATCAATTGCACGACACGACCCTGCTCTGACAGAGATGGGAACATACAATTTTTGTGGATATAATTTATTAATCTGAGGATAAAAAACAATCATTTCTATCGATTATTGTCTAAATAAAGTCGACAGTTGCTTAACACGTCAATCTTTGCAATTCTTATTTACACACGACGGAGCACTCGATACGTGAAGATAACTTTGCTTTTTCTTCGTTGACCAAAAATATAACGCGTTTAATGTAAAATGACGGATACCATCAAATACGCAAGAAACTTGGAAGAAAAGCGCAAGCGAGCGCTCCTTTTTGCGCCCGCCGCGCTGGTCGGATACCGTGATTCTCCCGCGGTCTAAAAGCAGCGCGGAATAGTGGCAAAGCCTGAAATGTGGTTACGTGAGAAAAAAAACCCATAAATAGTCTGACCTGTTTTCGACAGCTCTCATTGTCGCCCGTGCGCTGCATTCGTTTTCTACTAACTATAGCTGGTTATGACTCATTAATAAGAAGGACAATTTGCCTGCGTGCGACGCGACTGTTCGCTTTTTTATCTGCCGTTACGCATTAAGGGAGATTCCTGCAGAGTCAAAGAGGCGCGGACACTGCACGAGATTTTCTTGATTGATTGATTGATTGCAAATTAAGGTAAAAATCTGTATAAATTTATTTTATATCTAAATAATTTAGTCCAAAATCATAAAAGCATATATATTTAAATGAAGAATTCTTTAGAATCTTTAGATCGTAGTTTTTTTCCATAACTTTGAATTGTTTACAGTCAGTTAAACATTTAAGAGATTTTGTTGAAATCTACTGATAATAAATCAAAAGTATTATTTATTTACAATTTTTAGATTTAGTTTATTAAAGCCTTTCAACAATTAATGATAGAATGTCAGTCGTGCGAATAATTTAATTGGATATCATCGAATTTATATAGAATCACCGATGAATGCATATATAATATAGATGTTACACTGTCGAACCAATGGTTTAATTTATTGAAATATACTTGGTGTCTAGTCCAATTTCATTAAATTTTAATTAATATTATTTTAATTCGACGTTACGAAAAAAAAAATCAAAGAATCGACTACGAACATTTAATATATAAATGTTATACATATTAACGTTTACTAATGAAGAGATAGAACACTGTGTCACAATTAACGTTACTTTTATATTTATTATTGTATATAATTGTATATAGTTGCTAATAATTATAAATAATTGTATTTAAAATTTTTTTAATTTTTTTAAGCAAAAAATTTCACAAAAATATTTCTATTTAAAAAATTATTATTTTTATAAAATTAATTTTCAGTATTTCTCATAAAGTTATATATCGTTTGTTTTAGGACACACTGTATATTGCAACTCGTGGCATGCATTGAGATAATAATTTCATCAAATTTTATATAATTATTATTGATACGGCGAACTAAACATTATGATAATTATTTCAATAATCGCGTATATGCCACTGCATGTAGTACGTAAAATTTATTCAGACGCAACCACAAGTCCATTAATAACGCGAATTATTGAAATCTTATTTTTGTATGTATACATTTTTTATGCAGCAAATTATATCATGTTGTAAAAAACATAGCAATAAACTCTCGCGACGAATATTCGGCTACGTCGATATTAATAATGATTTGGGCGGACAAAGCGCAAAGCCGTTCACGTTTCCTTTTGACTTCATAGCTCGAAGATCGCGGCGGATGTAAATTATTTCAAAAATTTCCTGTATTTTTTGCGTAACCGGAATCGGGATGTCACACTTCTGCGATCCTAAATGCTGTCTGCGCCTTTTACGAGACCCGCAGCATCCTTTACCGGGAAAGGAATCTTCTCAGCGTCCGATGTACCTATGTACCGAAGCTTCCTCAGACTTGTAAACGCATTCGCGGATATAGCATCAACCGTGAAATGTACCGCGTTTGTAGTCGATAAAATATGTAAAGCAGATTCACCTGCCAAGCATAGACAATACACGATGGAACAATAACGTATCCGCCATATAAATATATATACCTCCTTTATTTACGTTTAAATCTATTTTTTCCGCGCCCGCACGATTTTTAAACTATTATATATATATATACAATATATATATAAAGCGGATTTCATATTGCTCTTGCATTTTACACGCGTAATGAGATATCGCGACGTTTACGTTTGTGAGTAAATTGCAACGCTCGTCAATACATCAAAGGCAGTTTATCTATTCATACCACATTTTCCGCATGATACCGTTGCGATATCATCATCACATTATTTAAAATAGTCATTTTGTTTATATCGCAACGTGTTGCGGTATATGAACAGAAGTAATACTATAGATAAGCAATAATCAATGATAAGCAAATAATCGTTAATAAAACAGAATAATATAAATCACGCAAAAATAATTACATGTATAGCTTATTTTTTAACTCGTTATTGATAATAAATAGGTATCGCATACCTGTGTTGAGTATAAAATAAAAATCTTTGCGCGAAACGTAGATTAAATTAATGATTGAGGTACATAATCGCGCATATACGCGGATGACATAATTTTCATCATCCGGTCATTAGAACTTCAACATATATATGTATCGTATATATAAATTTGTCAGGAAGTTTCCATCTTCGTTTCTACCGGTGTCGCACTATGAATTTACTCGATGCAAGAAAGGACGAGCACTTGGCGCGCTAGAAAGAAGTTTCGTGTTCGAGAAAACTTTAAAAGTACAAAATCAGGAGTGATCGTTAAATGAGGAAATGTACTGCTTCAATAATTTTAAATCTCACCCCGAATGTCTGCAGAAAATGCGACGATCGAAGCGTGACGTTTTTCATTCCCGCATACGCGAGTGCGCACAGTTAACTTACTGATTTCAGAAACTGGGTCATCAGTTCCAGAATCGAGTTTAATATGTGAATAATGTTCAAAAATACATCTACGATATCGGATTTTACGAGTCGAGCTCGAATTGCGTCGGATCGGAATTAATCAAAAGCGGAAATGCATTGATAAAAAAAAAATTTAATGAAATTACAATTGACAAACAATTGCAGCCGATTTTGCATATTAGATCCGACATCGTTTGACTTTTAAAATTGTCGATCGCGATATGAGTTTATTCTGAGAACGTTACATGAGCACAGGAGCGGCAGTGATATAGGAGCAATATCGTTTTTCGTTGTATCAAAATGATACAACTTAGCTATCTTCGCTGAGAAAGGAAAGTAATTCATAGTGACGTTTCGTCGCTATTCTTATATGAGATCAGTCGAGTGATTCCTACCGAGTAATATGCCTCCTGTATTTTAAATTCGCGCGTCTCTCCGCGGTATCGTTTCGCCCGCGCCCCTTTATCGTCTCTCGTCATCGCGGTTCATCACCCGCGGAACGTCGAATTTTATTTTCGGGCCTGGCTTTCAAGACGCCCCCAACGGCAACGGCACCCGGTTCATCATTCGCCGCGCGCTTCACTTCAGCAGGATATTCCAATTCGTGATAGAGATGCGCCTCGGCGTATGAAGGAGAGGAAAGCGTCGGCGTTCCGCACTTTTTCGAGACTACTTTTCTCACCGTGATCGACACACCAATACCTATCCGCGCCGTTTACAATGCCGCCGCGACTCCCCGTCATTCAGTTTTACGTCCCGAGTCCCGCGCGCATCTGTTTTATGAAGCGATCTATGATTCGCAATTCCTAACAGAAGTCACATTTAGGCGTGATCGATAAGACAATGGCTTATGTGTTCGACATCGCGAGAGGCAAGTGTCTCGGAAATTGTTTGAAATATTAAAATAAAACCCTCTAGATCGTTCCCTTCCTGAAAAGATTTACAAGAAATAAAAACTGTTTCGAACTGTAGATGAGAGTTTCTCTATCGTTAAGATGCTTCGTAAAACAGTCATATTTGCGCGTAATTCGGAAACTCTTTATTTTCTCTTACTCTTTTCTATATGTTCTCTCGCATTATATCTTTTCTTTCGATTGCAACACGCGTAAACGCATAATTTTTTTTTCTCAATATCGATAGATTTCTATCAATGCGAAATGGAGAAAAAAATAAGAGAAGTTTATACAAAATACCTGATCAGATAATTGCTGTTTTTTTAAATATATAATCGTCAATATACACATGTGCTGTTTTTTCTATATAATATGCAATACGTCTGTATTCAGTTTCTTTTCGTTGTATTAAAATATCAGTGATAAAGGTTTCATTAAAAAGCGCCTACTATCTTTTTATTTACTTTGTAAGAGACTTTATAGGAATTTTATATAAAAGAATTATAAGATATATATGTGTAGCTTTGAGAAGATTAAAAAATTGGTCAATGTAGAGATAGAATTATACTTTCAAAAATGGAAAAAATTTTAAAACGTGATCGAGAATAAAATTCCATCTCCTTTTAGATAAATACGAGCATTTTAAATAGGCAGGATTGAAATAAACGCGATATGTCGATACGAATTTATTCGCTTTTCCCAATTCCGCGCATTGTAATTTTGCCTTATATTCGCGATGGATCGCCAACGGTAATTTAATTATTAATCATATGCGTTCTTCGATATGGCGATTAAGATAAAATCAGACCAATTTTGGATAGTTGTCCGATATCAACGACATCCAAGATATATACACGTACGCGTGTAACTTCTCGCTCGTGCGATTACGACAACGCGGTGACATTCATCCCCTGGCCGTTGATATCAACGTTGGTACATAGAAAATCCATTATACTAAATCGACACAGATGTAACTTGCTAATATCGATGGCAGATGTACTGGCAATATTGGATTGCGGCACACTCGTTATAATGGGATTTACATTACGTGAGTGTGGTTATGATTGAATATGATGTACATCCGACGAACGGATCAACAAGTCACCAATGGCACCGAATATTAATCGAGAAGATAGAATTTATAACGTCCGCGCCAATAGCGCGTTATGCATTTAAATTAATCCCTTATTATGACCCACCCGAATATATCGCGTTATTGTGCAACCTAATCGCACGCCAAAGCTCGATTCGTCACTACGTGAAAGAAGAGCACTAATAAATTCATAATCGTAAATTAACGTAAAACAAATTAATTATATTGTAAATAAATTATTTATGTAAGTACACGTGTGCTTTGTAGAAAATAAAAGGATATTGATAAAAATCAATTTCACACATATTAGTTTCGTCTTAAGAATGATGAGATAATAAATCAATCAATGGAATTTCATATTTTAAAAAAGGCTATCGGACAGTTAACAATTAATTAAATCTGGGACGATTTATATAGATGTTTCCTTGTTATATTTCACGGAAAAATATTTACTCGATTTGATATCATTTTAGTTTGTTTTAAATAATATCGATAAATAAAATCAAGTTGTTAATAAATATGAATGAGCTACTATAATTGGCTAAAAGATTAGGATTTTTTTTTAATTTGTGCGTTATAAAAGTAAATATAATTAGTAATAATTATTTAGTTTTTTATTTATACTTATGATACATACATTTAAAAAATAATTTCTTTCTGAGTATTATTTTCTTCTATAAGCTTATATGCATATATAATTCTATAGGTTTAATATGTAATTCTAGAAGAATATTGAGAAACTACCAACTTTATCTCTATTTCGCATAATGCACCGCGTGCAAAATTTACAGAATAGTTATATCGAGCACATTTTGCTATTCTGTTAGAAAATATTATTGTGAGATATCTCAGTTGTCTAAAATTCAGTTCGGATAATCACGTAAGCATAAATAAAAAATGTAATAGAGAATATATTTCACTGGTAGATTTAAAAACTGATAATGTGTGGATGATAAAAAGATTTCTGTGAATAATAAATTACTTATATATTTGGTAGAAATATTATTCCACTTTCTGCCAAGCATTCTTTACACACAGATAAAATACAATTTTTTTTTAGGAAACATGATAGAAAATACTATAAGGATATGTTATAAATATCAATCAGGCAGTTTCATATAAAATACATTTATAATGGTTAAACTTTTTAATTTATTGTTCAAGTAGCAAAAAATACGAAAAAGAGAAAAAATAGAATAAATTGTGACAAATAAGACATTGACAGTTTTACAATATAAAGCTTTTATTTAATTTTATTTTCCTCATGATAATCAATTTGTATTTTATCTGTGTGTAGAGAATGCTCGGCAGAAAGTGGAATAATATTTCTACCAAATATATAGGTAATTTATTATTCACAGAAATCTTTTTATCATCCATACATTATCACTTTTTAAATCTACCAGTGAAATATATTCTCTATTACATTTTTTATTTATGCTTACGAGATTATCCGAACTGAATTTTAGACAACTCAGATATCTCACAATAATATTTTCTAACAAAATAGCAAAATGTGCTCGATATAACTATATATTCTGTGAATTTTGCACGCGGTGCATTCTTACACAATAAATCGACCAATACTTACACCCATATATTATAGACTTCCAGAATTATATATTGAACCTAATTTTGAAATAAATAACCTAATTCATTTTAAGGCAATGGATCTTTGAAGTGTTATATTTATTTATAGTATTATATTCTTTCTTTGATGCATATATTTATATACATACATTTTATACATACCAGATATATATTTTATATAATTTATCTTCACAGATCTATTACCTCAATTTAATAGAAAATAATTTATGACTCACCGATATGATGGCGTAACAGCGGCAGTTGCAAACTGTGTCGAAAACTGCAAAACACAAATGTATTTGAATTAGAACAGTGCTCGGAATAATTGCTATTTCAAAAAATGATTATCACGGGCATAAAATGATTGTATTTCCGAAAAAGAGTTTTTCTTAAGTATACAAGCTTTCGAGAACTTTCCAGCAATAAGCGACACAAGTCGACACAAGTGTCGTTTTGTCTCTGTTACTCATTGCCAAAAAAAGAAAGAATAGTTGCTTTCCATTTACATCAAAACTCAGATAATTCTCACTTGTGACGTCACAACTCAGTTAAATGCACGTTCTTTTTGCATGCTGGCAAGTGAGATTCAACTGAGTTTTTATCTACAATCGAGACCAATTGTGCTTTAATGAATGTAATAAACTCGCATTAACAGTGAGGCTATGGACCTGTATTATTATGCGATAGCTTTGTCACCAAAATAAGCTGGTAAATACAAAATGACATATCTTACCTGAGTATAAAATACTCACATATCTGAGTGACTCAGATCACTTGAGTGTAAATGGAAAGCAACTAATATATAGAACGGTGTTTGTGTCGATTTGCTGGAAAGCTCCTTTTATAAAATTTCATAATGAACACAAATATAGAGAACGGTAAATTACTCACCCCACGGTTTCTCCGCCGTCGCCCGATGCCTTCCCGGACCTCCGTCTTCTCCCTTGTTCCTTTGTTAAGTACAGCTTCTTCGTGGTACCCACACAATATTCGCTGCTGAAACACGATTAATTGTGATCGCGCGCGCACTAATTATATCAGAATACAATGATCGCGCGGCACTTTGCACGGTACTTCCGATGTTAATCGCACGCGACACGCACTTTATTAATTGTATTCCGACGGAAGAAATTACAACTGCGTGACGCTACGATTCGCATTCGACACTCGTGGCGTTTCGCGATATTCCATTAACAACCGAAAGATTTGTATGAAACACAGGAAGAATGAAGAAATAAGCGGAATGTAAGCCTGCGAGGTAATAGCGCGCGGGAACGCGGGAAGGAAAATGACGACTTAAACTCGACAAACTTCGGTTAGGCTCGGAAACATTCGGACGCGCGACAGCACACGGACGTGGTTGCCGCTTTGGTGTGTGCGCGCGCGCGCGCGACGATCCGCGATCACGATCACGCGATCACGCCGTGAGTGCCGTGACGTGTGCTGTCGAGCGTCTGGTCCGAATGTTTCCGAGTCTAACCGAAATTTGTCGAATTCAGTTCGTGATTTTCCCTTTCCCCTCCTGCGTCATCTTATCCCCCTTGTCCATACAGTAGCAGCTTACTTTCCGTTTATTTCTTCCTAAATCTATAGTCCAAAAGTCGATATCTGATTCTATTTTCATGCGAGACGCATAGACAATTAATAAAATCGAGCCAATGACTAATCAGGATGCGATAAATAATTCCAAGAAATGCGGTCGAGATTCGATACATTTACTCGGCAAAAGATTCAAAGAGCAAGAAATAAATCCGAATCCAAGCGTGAGAAATGGCATTAAAAAGATAATTGTTGCTCGCTAAATCTCTCATTGGAACAATTATGACAATAATTTTGTTTCTACTTACTTCGATTTTTATTTCGGAGATATAAATCGAGGTGTCCCGCTTCAGTAAACAGCCGTGTCGCCTCGACACGCTTATGATTCGTTAATTGTAAGAATTTAAGAATTAATCAACGCCGCGGAACAATAATTGTTAACTGTTTCGATAATCGCGTTTCTATAAAAGTATCTAAAAGCGACAATACACACGGAGCGATTTCACGCCCCTACCTGCTCGCTCGAGTTTCACCGAACAAATGATAGCGCGGCGACCTCGTGTGTAAACATAACGCGCAGTACGGGGTACAACAACAAATACCAAGGCCGCGCTAGTTGGTTTATGTCCCGAAATATTTAACGTACCGTGCTATGAAATGGAATGTAACAATGTAAGCCGAATGTTTTCCTCCTTGTATTTCTAACCGATTATTGATAAACGATCGTGGCTCTGTGTCATGTAAAACTGAATCCGGCGACTCGCGTATTGCCTACTCTGTGCTCTCAACTCAACTCAATTCGAAAATAGTAAGCGAATTACATTTAAATAGATTCGCAAAACGACATGGGAAAATAATTTAAGCATTGTTAAAAAATAACTGCCGTCTGTAAGTATCATGAGACTCCAATGACGTGAAACCGCGTGGCGCGATGCGATTAATAAAGTCAAGTTACTGTCTAATTAAGAACACGATGGAATTTCGAAAACATCGAAATTTAGTATTGCGCGCACAATATGTTCCGCGAATGCATAAATCCTGCAAAATACATGTACTAATAAATGATTTATCATCGCTCTCCGTTATTTAAATCATTCGATTCAATAATTCACGTATCTCCGCGCGCTTTCAATTCGAGAATAATAGACGTATTACGTTGAAATTGGGTGCAGAATTTAAAATGCGACGTGAGACATATCTGGATGTGATCTTTAAAGAAACTTATTACGTATTATTTCTCTAAATTATTTCGATTTTTAAAATATAAAATATTATCGCCTAAGATTAATTTTGCTTGATCGAGAACATTTTGAAAGTTACATTGTTAATCGAGGTTTAATTCAACGACATGCGATAATAATACTTTTTCTCGTTAATAATAACGCGACTATAAATACGGATCTTTAAATAATAAGTTTCTTATTATTTCGTCTTGTATCCCGACATTCGTTAAGATATCAAAAATAACCCGAGATCGATTTTTCAAAGTTTAATTCTTAATTTATTAATGCTTGCATATTTTAAGTTTATATATAGATACGCTTTTATATATATAGGCATTTTTTCATATTAAACGAATATTTCTATGCGTGAGAATGACTTTGCTCCTTCCAAAAGATACGGCTGAAGATTTGAGACGATCGTAGTACGTTAACCGCTCGTTAAACCGCATACATTTTACGCGCAAGCTTTTGAAGCGTTACGGTGCCTTCACCGTCGTAAAGCGACCCGTTAAGTCTAGAATCTAACAGAGAATAACTCATGTCGTTAATTATCGGTAGAAAAGGCTGACTGGCAGGAGAGCGCGCACGGACAAAGAAGACGACCGTCGACGGAAAAAAGAAAGCGAAGGAGGAACTTTGCGCTAGATCCATCTCAATGTCGAAACGTTTATATACGTATAATTTATATAGACGGATATATGCGCTCGCCATTACATAGAAAGTCTTTTTCTTACCCGAGACAGCTGTCCGAAGATTTGCATAAGCGGCTTTTCATGATATAGCCTTACTTTCCATCGCCGTGGCTCTTTCGTAATTTTGATTAACATCGCAAATTGCGATACGAAAAACCGGTCGAATCCGTCGTAGCTCCGGGATCGAGTTAAACGAATTCTCGCGTTCTTCACTCCGCCCAAAAAGATTTTCCATCTAGAACGTATAATAGTATTCGTAAAACGCTTAATGACGTAAATTATTTCCTATATGTTTCAAAAGTTGCACGGCTGGCAAAAGAAACAAATTTTCTCTTAAAATAAGACTATATTTGATTACGAAGCATGATCACTAATTCCTTAAAGAGTTATCTTATAATTAGAATATTAAATAATTTATTAATGTTATTGTGATAAACATCACCACATGTCTCAGTGGTCGAATTGGTAAAGACGACTGTCGAATTGTAGATCCAGACTCGAACCCTGGCTAGGGTGATATTTTTCGTAATAAGTTCTTTAGTGATTTAAATGAATGCTTATTAGCATCATATGTTAAATCAATTATTGATTTAACTTTGTGGGTTTATTGCTTTAAGAATAATCGGCGCGCAGTTTACCGAGTTGGAAAAGGTATACCAAATTTAGACAGAAATATTATTATTAGACTACCAAAATCCAGCCCGACTGAAAATCGCATCTTCTCTAATTAATTATTAAATATAATATTAAATATAATGATTGATTAAATAATTATGATAGATTGCTAACTGAAAATGTAGTCAGTGTATAAACGAGAAATGCTTGAGTTATATCTGATGCGTTTCTATGTTATTAATTAACTTCAGATCATGTATCATTTCTCTCAATTAAGGAAAATACATTTAGCTTTCATCGCATTGACTGCCATCTTTGTGAAAATAATTAAGGTGAAAACTGAATGTGGTGTCAGCCCTATACGTACATGGGCTTCATACGTATATATACGCGGTCTGTAATCTCGAATCCGGCTGAATATATTTGGACCAATGGAATTTCAGATTCCTGCCATTCTTGTCGCTTTGGTTGACATTAAACCGGCGCGTGTCAAATTAATCTGTGATTCGAGATTTAGTTCTCGGAGATCGCGACTAAGCGGGGGATGCCAGGCGCACTTAAATGTTGGTTTTAATCTTGAATTAATTTCCAGCTTGCACGCCGAAGTGACGCACTTATATAGGTACACGTTTGTCATATAAAGTGAATCTCTCGCGGTAAATGAAGCGTATAAACGACTTGAATTTCTCGATCGTGTTTGATGTTATTTTGCAATCTGAATTCAAGTCACCCTTAGGTATTTGTATTACGAAAAAACGAATCATCCAATGCCGAAAATTAATTTCAATGTCTGTGTTCGGAGGGGTACTGTTAATTCCTCCGGAGGCGAAAAGGCGAATATGAAAACGAGACTCGAAGGGTCGTAATTGTAATAAGGAGGATATAAAGCTCCTTTAGCGAGAATAATGTGATAAATTGACTCACCTCACGGTAGTGTATGTGTATGCTGGCGTGTGTGCTCCCGAGGGCGGCCCGCACGAGACAGTAAGATGATGTGACTCCGAGGGCGGCTCGCAAGACAGTGAGTGCCACGCACTTCCGGACTCGCGCAAGCTGCCGAAAAGCACGCGGGCGAGTACATGCTCTATTGATTGTTATCAGGATCGTCGATGGCAGCACCGATCGGTGAGGTAATGAGTCTATAGTTATCGATCAATACCGCCTCGCGATCCACCGACGTTTCACTATGACTATATTATCAAATCAAATTGTATTAAGTCATCTATGTTAACAGCAACCTATTTGAAACGACGAAAAGCAAAAAGATATATAACACCTAATATATTTAATTATTAGATATATATTGAAATATTGTATATTAATATTATTATATATATTAATATTATATATTAATTATTATATACTTAATAAAGGCGATGCACCAAACCCCTCCCCCCCGCCTGAAAGAATAGTTTACACAGATTTGGCAATTCTCTCGAAACGGCTCTATATTAATCGTCATTGTTTGTAATTGCTTTATTCTGCATTCGACTAATATAACGTCTTAACGAAGAAGTCTAATAGATGGAATCGAAGGTATGGACGAATTATCTGAAGGATAGACGAGTACGAGGAAAGAAGAAGAGAAGGATGCGCTCTTGAGAGTTTTCGGGATGAGCGCGAACGAGCGTTTAGGAGGATGGTCCATTATCAGGGCCAATATCCAGGATGCTCGACAACCCTCTTAACGATCTCATCCAACTACTATACCCTTTATCTACCTCATTCTCCTCTTTTCTACTTTCCCTTATCATCCCTCCCGCTTGCACTCGTCCTGGGAACCCTTTCGTCTCCTTCAGTGACAATTACGTTTCACGAGTTTCCTTGCGATTCGCAATCGCAAATTGACAAAGAAAATGTCGAGAACGAGACGGCGGCGGCGACGTCTTCAAAACGTTCATATCGTCATTTCGTCTAATTTGTTTCTTAAACAACCGCGTTTGGATTTATCGAGTTTCGGAGGCCTCGTAATTATAAGCGGCGCAACTATCTCGGCATTCCGGTTCCTCTAACTTCTAACCCTTGCATTGTCTGTCCATCCCACCCCATTTTCTAGCGACTATGCGCCGCTACCTCGCTCTTTGTCACGTCGCTTTTTTCTCCTTCTTCCGCCGCCCGACGAGTACCGCCGTACTCGTAATAATATCTTTTTTGGTGTTTGCTCGTTACGTCCGCGTCCTTTATTTTCTTAGAGCGGGTATGAAAGAACGGCGAGAACGTGACCCCAGCATACGCAAATGCTACCGTCCGCGATAGTTATGTTTACTCTATTCCGTGAAGATTGTTGGACGCTGAATTTAAAAGAGGGTTTGAATTAAATTTAAATATAACAGTGCATTAAAGCATTAAAGTAGTTTAAGCGAGCTTGTATCTCTTGCATTTGATGAAAATTCGTGATATTAAAAAGCTCGTATTTACAACATTTACAGTACTGGATACTAAAAGCATCCGTATTCTATTATACAATTCTACATTGTATCACATTATTACTGTGACGCAATTTAATTGTATTCAGTATTACGAGGAATAAAAATACGCCTATCTGTTTTGCGACGCCGATTTCGTGCTCATTAAGGGGTAACGCCACTCTAGAGTCCCAAAAAAGCCAATTTTTGATAATTTTTTTCAGAAATACAATAATCATAAATAAAAATCGGTTTAAATCTATTTATTATCTATATATTAAAGTATACAAAAATTTTTTAATTAATTTTTTATTGACAAAATGGCGGCGCCAGAGCCATTGATCCAAAGTGCCAAGTCGTCCAACGGGCGGAATCGAAGCTCCTATATTTTCTGAGCTGGAACAAAAATTCAAAGATTTTTGAAAAATATATAAGATTTTCTATAGAAGTACAGATGGATTTTGCGATAAGTTGAACAAAACTTTTTTTATAAACAATTTTGTGCGAAATTTTTTAGCGAAAAATGAAACATTTTTTTCCAACATGCACCATTCTTACAAAAAATGATATTTTGCAATTCCCATGTGTACTTCTATAGAAAATCTTATATATTTTTCAAAAATCTTTGATTTTTTGTTCCAGCTCAGAAATGATAGAAGCTTCGATTCCGCCCGTTGGACGACTTCCGCAAAAAGACACTTTGGATCAATGGCTCTGGCGCCGCCATTTTGTCAATAAAAAATTAATAAAAAATTTTTTTTAATACTTTAATATATAGATAATAAATAGAATTAAACCGATTTTTATTTATGATTATTGTATTTCTGAAAAAAATGATCAAAAATTGGCTTTTTTTGGGATTCTAGAGTGGCGTTACCCCTTATAACAGCGCAGTACTTAGGAAACACGAGAGTCGAATACCTTGTTACATAGAATCAACGTTATTTATTCGCTGAGCGATCCAATTTAGCAAGTTGAG
The DNA here is from genome assembly GCF_030848795.1 of Temnothorax nylanderi. Taxonomy (NCBI): domain Eukaryota; kingdom Metazoa; phylum Arthropoda; class Insecta; order Hymenoptera; family Formicidae; genus Temnothorax; species Temnothorax nylanderi. The sequence goes on along the minus strand of NW_027249294.1, from coordinate 169,142 downwards.
CAAGGTCGAATCTCTTGATATGAGAGGAACGTAAAAAGCTAGTAACGGTCCAGCCCGGTCCTCCCGCCCGATAATCGATTTCGTGTGTCGCCATTCAGATCCCCTCGGCGGGTATTTGTTATGCCGAACGATTCGAAGGGTCCCGTGGGTTCCTTAATAACAGACGGTAGGCTCTCTTCATTGAATTCGTCTTGATACCTTTATCCTGCGGAATCCATGTCGGGCGAAGCATATAGAATAAATTTCTTTCCTTTGCCGACCGCATATATTCGATCCTGTTCGACTCAGTTTACCGACAAACATGATCGTCGAGGAAACGGCGCGGCGTTGTGTCCTTCTCTTACGCTACATCCACTTTTGATCGAAAATCGATATGGAGAAAATTATGATAACATCTTCTGTGTTAATATGTAAATAGGTTGCGATTATGGCGAATTTGGCAAATGGATAATGAATATTCGAAGAAAAATAGATTTATATTAGTTCAATAATTTCGCGACAAATTCTAATATCTATATCTTATCTTATCCTTAAGAAAATTTTAAAATAATGTTTTTTCATTAAATTGTTGACACTATATTCTGGTATAGCAAATCTCTCAGTCTAGTGCTATTTAATGGAATTAGATTCGCGATCATAACCGCGCTTTTGGATCAGCAAGACACAAAAAAAAACAATTTTACTGCTATGGATAATTTTCTCATCGCGGAGTTTCGAAACTCATGGCGGAGATGCGTTATCGTTTCGCGTTGTAGCAGATAACCAATGCAACAATGGGGGCTACGCAACGGCTTGTAAAACGACTGAAAAAAACAGTACATTCGTCATCTATGGTTTGCCGAGTCATCGACATTTTTGGACGCGCGGCGATGGGATGAAATCGAAAAGTCAAAGCAAGCACCGCAAACGCGCACAAAAAACGGAAAGCCGATAGATTTCCGCGATTGCAGTTTTGACGCGCTTATCCAGTTGAATATTATGAAAGTCTGCTACAACGAAAAAGCTGCCTTTTCATCAATTTGACATATGACATGCAGTCCAACTTTATTTACATCGAATTTCGCATAAATTGTAAAAGCAAGTAGATACTATCACGTATATTTTGAAATGTTAAAAAAAAAAAACTTTAATTGATAGAGATAGATCGATGAAAAGTCCGTATACGAGCTCTTTTCATCATTTTCTCTTTTAAACTTGACGCGCGACGAGTATAAAACATATTGTAAAATGTCTCTTATTTTAATTTTAATTTTTTAATTATGATAAATAATTTATATAATTTTTTACATACGTAAATAACAAATTATAAATAAGCAAACAATATATTTCTAATAATCCGTTACATCTAATAAACCGTGTACATTGACGGAAAAAAATCTGTAATACAAGATAATTGCGCTATTTGTATGATAATCAGTAACGAATAAAGAGCAAAGATTTCGGTGAAAGTGACACAGATATAATTTCATGTCACATGACTTTTATTACGTGGATAAGTTGGTCGTAAATTCGACGGATTCGGCATCGTAAAGTTTCTCATGTCAGTTTAGTTACGGCGGGAAAATCCTGCTCGCGTCTCTTCGACCATATTTTTACTCGCCCATCGTTAGTCGAGCGATAAATCGCGGGCGTGTGCCGTTCCGAGACTGAAATCCGGTGCGGGCAGTCTTTCAAGTATCAAGCGGGCACGCGAGCGCGCTCCTCGCAACGCAAAGAGCGATCGTCGAATCGTCAAATCGACAAGCTGATCCGCGACAGCGGGCCGTGATGCACGAAGCGGAAAACGACGGGGCATTATTATTCGCGCGCTTGTTCCTCGAAGCGTTACGTCAATCCCGATTTAGTCGTCCCGTACAAACCGTACAAGAGCGCGCCCCGTATACTCGTACGGACGTACAACACACGTACGCGTGTCTACATACGTGGCTGCCGCGGATACGCCGCGTCTCCTCCACACACGAGTATACGAGCACGTTGTACAAGGGCACGGGCACGCGTGTATACACATTAAAGGGCGGATATATCGGTTTTCCAGTCACGACTAATTTACCGCGCCATCGGGCGATTTATATTTCGGTGGAATCTATTGCACCGACAAAAAACCAATAACCCGGGACATTCAGTTATTCCGACTGATGTATTATTATCGGCGAATAATCGGCGGACAGTCCGGCTCGCGGTTCACTGCACCCGGCGATATTTGCGTTTTCCATCAACGCCATAAGATCTCAACTGCACAACGCGCTTTTACGGTCGTGCCATCTCTTTTTTCCCCGCCCAACGTCGTCATTTTCGTATACTCCTTTCTACGGCGCGGCCGCGGCGGTCGCGCAAAATTCCTTCCAACCGACGACGCGACGTGCCTGACAGTAGACAAAGTTAAGCGACATACTTTCCGGGAATTCGCATAACCGGGATTCATGATAGTGTAATTTTGTTGTTGCGCTTCCAGACGTACAAGATGTTTCCCTTCACCACCCCTTTTTCAGCTTAGCTTCTACGTTTAACTTTAGAAAGTAGATTTAATGAAATTGGAGCATATGTATTGCCATCATTTTTGGTGGTACACAATATATTGTTACTTTTTATGAATAATAAAACAATTTATGAGAATAATTTTTGCATAGGGATAAAAAAGAAACGGAGAGAAAGTATATTAACTAAAATTTTCTCGTTTAATATTATTTTTTCAAGCTTGATACAAAGAGACAGAGAAAAGAATTTCAAACGAAAAGACAAGTAGTAAATATTAAGTAATAGCATAAATAATTGTTCATTTATTTCAAAATTACAATTTTTTTATTGTGTACTTTTATAATGCAAAGAATGATGTAAGCATTTATTCATTGTTTGCACAAAATATTCGATCAAGTAAAATATGTCGAAGATGCTCTGTTATTATCAAACCCTTCGATTCTAATTAGTCGTCTATATGTATGTGCCATTTGCCGCAGAGAGGTTTAATATATGCGTGTTCTAATATAATCTGATTGCGTCTCCATTATTGGTTAGGATTCTCCAGCTAACTCGAATTTCTGAATAGCATGAACCCGCAAACGCCGCGCGACTGAAGATGTGACACTGCTCGATATCGATGTCTTCGTAGGAAGGCATGCCGAGGGGGGAGGGGTTAAATTCCGTAGCCGCTGCGGTACGACTTCGCGGTGACGGAGAAGACTGGATAATCCGTCTTGAGAACCTTCAAGTTCAATCGAAAGATACGGAAGATGTGACGCGTTTATTCCGCGAATGTGGTGGATGTGACTTTTAGCCCCGGCATCGCGGCAGCGTGATGGAGCTTTAATGTCATATAGGATCTCGGAGGAAGCCAGCAAAACTGACACACGGCTCCTCTCACTTTTTGTGCGGGAACGCCGCGAAACGAGTTCGACGTATCCGCCACGCTAATGAAATTTGACAGTGCCTAGGAACCTGGGATACAGGATCGCTCACGCAAAATGGAATAACAGGCGCATGGGGTAAAGATTAAATTCCATTGTCTCCATTTTTTCCTGCTTGTTGCCTCGCGAGACAAGGAATTATTGGAGATTAAATACAGAATGTGTAAGTTAGATGAGGAAACGTAACGTTTTACGTAAATTAAATCAGTGATTAACAATAATATCGCTTCATCGATCACGGCAATAGTGAAAACGAATTAAATGTGAGATAACGCTGAATGAAAATTGTACGCGGCTCATGTTGCATTACATCCGGAGATTGAGTAACAGCGAAACTATTCCAAAAAACGCTTTTCCGGAACTTCCCGGAACGCCCTGGAGCAACCTACAGCCCGCACATCGATAGTAATGTAGGTCACTGTCGATGATGGGTTTTCACTATGAACGAGTATCGATGTTTACTTTCTTCGCCAGATTTTTACGGTTGATTGCCGCCGAAAGTGAACTTCGATTGCAATTTTTGTCAGTTGCTTCCGTGGTCGCCGTAAAATCCCACTTTTTCATGGCGAGGCACCGTAGGGCCGATATACCAACATACGCGACAATGCAGGCGAGAGAGGCGAGGGTGGCTTCTGATTATGAGAGCGCGGAAAGATAGATCCTGACGCGAAATATCGGAAACCCGTTATCAATGACATTGACTTAACCCAATTCTCTGGAGGGTGTTAACTGTCTTCTCTTCGTGGTCTTCGTGGATTGCATGTGTGTGTGATGTGTGTGTGTGTGTGTGCGCGCGGGCGCGCGCGCGCGCGGGAGGTCCAATTGGATTTACACGGCGGCGAAGCGGAGGTCAGTTAATGCAGCGCCGGCCGACCTGATCTCTCTCCGTTAGAAGAGATCGTAATGTAATTTCCGGGAGTAAGGCTGCAGTAATTGTTCCTCGATCATTGCCCATTCGATAGGAAATCCGTGAGAAATGGCGAACTCGCGAGATAAAGGTTGTATCATGTACCTACCACGGTAGTTCTACAAACGCTGTCATTTACTGTTATATTGTTTACAGCATTCGGCATCTTCCTGGTATTTTTACAATGATACAAAAGTAACGATTCTTTCGTAGCAATCGATTACATAGATGTAGATGATATAGATATATTTAATGTATAACCAATACCGAAAGACTCCAAGTTTTTTTTATATAACAATGTTTTTTACTTTGCTTTGAAGCGTGAAACTTTATGTTTTTATACTTTATATTTTTACATGAATGTAATAACAATTTAATACAATATTTCGTAATAATCAGAATACTTTTTTTTATATTTTAAGTAACTGGATTTCGTGCGAAGCGAAACTCGCGTTCCGCGATTTTTGTGATTAAAATTTTTACTACGTGGATGGACTTCGAATAAAAATTAAGTTCATCTCGCAGAGCTGACAATGTGATTAGGCAAATCCATAAAAAGGGTATTGCAATCTGGCAAAATTGCACACAAAAGCATTCATCTGTTCTTTGTCCCACCCTGGAAATAGTCCGTGTGTGTGTGTGTGTGTGTTTTTTCTTCACAAAGGCGTTTATCAAGTGGAGTGACGATAATATAACGAAGAGCGGAACGGTGCGTTTCGAAGAATTCGAAGGCGACGCTTTAAGGATCATATAGGAGATTCGGCGGAAAGCAGTAGAGAAAGAATCGATAGAGAGCGTTTTACTTTGGCATTTCTCTTGGCCGGCGTGCAGCGCCTGGGATGAAATTATTTCGTTGGTGCTGAGTCGAGAGTTCGGAGCACATCGACCATGACCACGCATTTCCGACGGATACTTTCAGTCGGCGCGGCGGGGAAGTCTCAGGAAAATTATCGTTTTCCCCTGATCCAATATCAAGGCGAGATAACTCTTTTTCCTTGATCGAGGGGTTCCGAGGGCTTAACAGGGAAGCAGGGCATTCCAGCGATTCCACCGATGTTGCAATTACGTATCCGCCGGACGTAATAGCGTTTAGTTATTTCACTAGTCACCGATGCAAGCGCAATGATTTTCGCAACGATGCTTTTGCCGATCATTCGGAATGCTCGATATAACTCTCCGCGGATCATTTAAGATAATTTGATTCCAATTCATGCTGCGGTATATTAATACGACATGATGCAACATGATATTAAAATATTAATTCGCTTCTGATTTTTCGTCCGTGAAATAACGTGCGATATATCAGCGAAACCGGCATTTCTATTTGTTAAACTTTGCATTTCACAATTACTGTTGTCACCACTGTTGATTCTTTGCTTTTTACATGATGGATATTTAAGGACGTTCTCCGGTCCTTATACTAGAGAAAATCGATTTTCTTAGGATTTTCTTGAAACTGTTAATATACGTTAATTTAGGTGTGCTTTATGCGTGGTATAAATTTCAGTACCTCTTCCGGTATAAAAAATAAAGATACCGAGCCTCAAAGTTTCAAAAAAAAAAATTTAAATTTAATTTTTTTTTAGTTTTGGCATTTTTTCCTTATAGAACTCGACGAGAGGAGCAAGTTTGGTTCTCTTGGCCAACCTCGTATCTCTTACCGTTTGGCCTGGAAAACCTTTTCATTAGTAAAAGTTGAAACTTTGAGGCTCAGTATCTTTATTTTTTATACCGGAAGAGGTACTGAAATTTATACCACGCATAAAGCACACCTAAATTAACGTATATTCACAGTTTCAAGAAAATCCTAAGAAAATCGATTTTCTCTAGTATAAGGACCGGAGAACGTCCTTAATATGCACACCTGGATATAAAATTTTCTTTGATAAAATTTCTCTAATACAGAACAAATTACACATTCTGCATATAATACAAATTAAAATTTGATATAAAACCCCAAATTTTTTTGGATTATATTAATTATAAACGGTTTTAAATTATCTGAAAACGTGGATTTGTACAAAAAATTTGATTTAGAAAAGATAACTTTGTCGTATAAGCGATTTGTTCTTTAATATAATAAATTTGTCGATACATTTCGAGTACTATCATATTGTGAAGTAGCATATATAAATGTTGACGGTAGCTATCATCTATATGTATATGTATAAAGAAGTCGAGTATGTAAAATTTCTTTCAAATATCGTCGAGTGCATGCGTTCACGCTATGTCGGATTGATATCGAGTAGGCGCGAGCAGTGCCATTGAATCTGATGTTCCCTTTCAATAGAACTCGCGTTCGTATTGGCGTGCAGTTCCATTGAATTTGATGTTTCTAATTCGCACTCCGCCGCGTTGCACTTCGGAAAACAGGCGGCAGAAGTTAAGGTTATTACCTGTCTGGCTAATCTTGTTTCGGAAGTCGGAGAGTTGTAGACTCCCTTCTTGAAACGGTTGCGAATAATGTGACTGTAGTTTCGACGCAATGAGCGCCGATATCTTAATAATTCGTCAAAAACAGCTTTATATAGAGAATACTATCCTACCGTCAGAAAATTAATGTTAAAATTAATAATATGTTTTATTTTAAATTAGTACATGTGATGCACGCGCGGCAAACAGAAATATATGCAATTATACAAAATTATCAAAATTATTTTATAATAAATTATAGCTATATCTGAGTATGAAGTTCATTATAATAAAATGTTTTCTGTTATTAATTGTCTCTTTTATTAATTTTATTTTAAACTTATTGAAGATTAATAAACCACGTTAAAAGTTCAAATGTTAATTATGTGATAGAATAGATACTAAAATAAATTCAGTTACATTTGAAATTGCGTTGAGAGAAATATATCCTATTTCTATTTACTTACATTTTTGAACTACTATTCAAAGCGGTAAATTAATTTTAATAAAAATATTTAAATCGCAAATGATAGTGCTTTCTCTCTCTCAATTTAAGTAGAATTGTGACGTACCAAACTTATAAAACGCCACAGAGACGAAAAAATGTTTCTATCAAATAAAGTCACGTCATGAATCACGCATGGAACCTTGTGTTTGAAGTACATACATACATACTTGAGTAAGCCACGTTGTCGTCGCGAACGCTCGCGCTGGTGCGTTTTGATTTCTCTTCCGATATTATCGAGATCCAGAATTGAAAGGCTGTTGAAAGTCAAATGATCATTTAGCGAATCGATGCGGAAAGTGCAAGCCCGTGCATTTTCCTATGCGCTGCTTATCAGCGGTCCTACTCTGTTCACCGAGCGGGACTATATCCTTCGGTTAGACACGCGGCTCCCGAAATGCTTGTCGGTTGTTGGAAATCCCTAAGCGCATTATAGCGGCCGCGGTGGATAGAGAATACACGCCTCTGTGCACCGACGTTGATGTAATTTTAATGAAGGAATAGAGCTGTCGCCAAACGGTAATTGCAAGTCAGTCCGCGTTGGTCGAGGCGTCGAGGACACGCAGAGTAACGATGAAATTTACGTGCGGCTGATGCATCGAGAGACATGGCCGAAAGACATCCATGACGATGAGGGGCTTCGATGGCAGGAACAAAACACGACCGACGGAGGAGATAGTAAACGACGAGAGAGGCGGTAGCTGGAAAATTGTCTCGTAGAGCGTAGCCGTTTGGGGAGGCTAAAATAAGCAGTGGAGCCTGAGGGTGAAAGGAAAAAAAAGGACGAGATCAGAATGCAGTATGTGAGCAGGAAGAAATAGGAAGCGTTGCCGAACAAGTGGTGGAGAGACGGTTGGTAAAGGCGAAGCAGAAAAGATATGATAGAAGAGTGTGGAAGAGAGAAAGAGAGACGGAAAGTAACGAGAGTTTGCTACGCCAAGGGTCGGCGGGGGAGAGTGGGAGGAAGAAGTAGAGTTTCGGAGTTTGAAGGACCTTACGGCGCGGTAGCTCGGCAGCTCCGCTCTCGAGGCATCCGCGGTAGCGCAGGTGTCTGCATAAGTGCGTATCTACGATCCGTCGATGCGCACAGCGTTCGCGAGCACACAGCAGCCGGGTTCGGGAACACCGGGGGAATCTGGCATGCCGTACACACCCGGTACATCGACCCGGAATGCGAATTTAATCTGCGTGCATCAAACTTCCATTCGCTTTGGAGAGGACCGGCGCCCAGCGTCGCAGCGGCGCGGGCGCGGGCGTCGCGACAACGTTGCCCTAACTTCGAAATGAAAGGCGTGAATATTTTCGCGACTAATTTAGCGCGGAGCGCGCCCGTTACCTCTACGGCTACGCCGTTCGAGATTTCGTTATCGATCGCGGAGCGCGGGCGCCGCGCCGCGCCGCGCCGCGCGCCGGGGGAATCGTCGCTTAATGCGAGCAATATCGCGCTCACGGCTGCCTCGGCGTGCATTTACCTGTCGTTTCGCACTTTGAGATGCAAAACGAGTTTGCCGCCACTACCATGTCGATTAACGTGCGCGATTTCGAGGGGGAATAGTCAGGGCTTCTGCATTTCGCGCGGTCGCGAAAAGTTAAACTACTTTCGCGGATAATTGATAATTCGCCAGCCGAAGCGAATTCGAATATGGACGAATATAAAAGAGAAGGCCAGATCATTGGCCGGCCGTACCAATTACAGGCAAAATTATTTAGCACTTTCGCACTGCGCTCGCGCTCCCTGTCAAACGAGGACGTGCATTTAAAATTACGTTCTTTAATTATTATTAAGTTTAATTATCTCGTCACAATGCGCGCACTGGCGCAAGGATATTATCGCTGTATGAAATGTGCCGTGCTTTAAAAGCATTTTAAAAAAATAATTATTTCACTCTTTTTCGACGCGTAAAAATATATGAACCATACGGAATATTTTCTGAAAATTCGTGCGCTCTACGCGTCTCTTATGCAATGATCCGATAATGTACTTTGCAACATACACCCAAGAATAAATTTTTCCTACATTATTTTAAATTTGCTAAATGTCTGTGTGCATCCGTTTCGTGAAAAGTAATTTGTTTTTATAATAAGTAATATATAATAATTTACATAATAAATAATTTATAAGAAAAATTTGATAGGAACTCTACATATGATATCTTCAATAATTATAACATTTTCATACATTGTTTTAATTATGCCATCGCATTTTGTTTGAACACGAGGTTCTCAGTTACCTTCTTTCTCTTTGGTGTAACAAGATAAATAGTGACTTATACTACACGCAACTTTCTCCGCCGCGGTCCTCAATTTACTTTCTTCGCCGTAGAGTCTACGTTGCTAACAAGCTGTCGAGAGACTTACAAACGTACACACTTGCGGCAGGGAAGAGACGCGCGCAACGTTTACGAAAATCGAGTCACGGCGCACGAAAATCGAAGAGATGGACACGAAAATAAATCTTCCCCAAGTGTGTGTCCCGTTCTTCCCCGACGAAAACTGCATACTTATGTGTGTACATAAGGATGAACGGAAAAGTCTTCTTGCTTGTTTGTCTTTTCTTCCCGCCCTTCATTCCCGATGCAACCAGCGGAGATTTCGTCTAGGAATATTTTTGGATGGCAGCCATTGATGTCTACGGCTTCCTAAGAATATTCGCCCTCTTCTTGGAGATACGAGTGTCACCCAATTGTATATTTATCTCCCTTTCTTTTGTCTCGGCTCGCGAAACGATCTCTTTTGGCTCTGCGCTCACACACGTGATTAACGTATGCCAAGAATATCGTCTCCCGCTGCTTGACGACTTCCCGCGTAGCGCAGTCTTCACGGTTCGATTCACAACACGCACTCGCGAAAAGACAAATTCGAGATATTTTAATAAGAATAAGAAAAAGGCAGAGAGAAAAAAATTTTGCTTTTAACGAAAGCTATTATAATATTAAAAATAGAACGGATAAAATACAAAGCACTGTAGAAAAGCGAAAAAGTTCTTTCATCATCTTTGATCTCTTAACAGGAAGTGGCATAAGACAGTTTTACATTCCTCTAAATTGCTGTCAGCAGTCGAAAAATTAAGTCTATGCTACTCTCAGCGCTTTAATTGATTAATTCCTGTTTCAGGTTGAATGATGGCGGACGCAGAAGTGTTAAATAAGATAAATGATCCGTTAAGAAAGTAATGTATACGTCAGATCGGATATGGAAAAGATTTAATTTGGCGTAAGAGAATCGCGTTTCCCCCCGGGATTTAATTTCAAGCAGAAATTAATGTAGCGCGAATGCGCTTCTCACTTCCGTTCGCCGGAATGTGTGGTACCAAGCGGTTCGATATCGGCGACCATTGTCTCTTCTTCCTCCCATCCGCATACTTGCAAATTGTACGGAAAACGTAATTATACCGGTAACATTAATTAAGAGTGCAGTTAATTATCTTCGGCCCGATCTATATCTCCGCAGCTTTTTTCCTCTATGGCGTTTATTACCTTTATCCTTTTTTCTCTCTTTCCTCCTTTTCCTCCTTCTCTCTCTCTCTCTCTCTCTCTCTCTCTCTCTCTCTCTCCTCTCTCTCTCTCTCTCTCTCTCTCTCTCTCTCTCTCATTGCCTTGTGATACATAGCAGCGATTATTTTTGTAACGATGCTATTTCTCCGTGCGCCGCATCGTAAAAATCTACACGAGGATACCGGTGCACGCAAGGCACCTTTCTATAAATTGCAGTTACAACGGCGAAAGACGTAATTTCGCGTTTAATAACGTCGTCCGGAGGAAAAAAAAGTAGCAAAAGCAAATAACATGAATCGCCTTGAAATAATTAAAGATTACAGAAATTATTGAACATCAGCTTTCATTTCCGTCTACAGTCGGCTATCTTTATCCATGCATCTCAAATGATTTATGCATTTTCATAATTATCCGTATTTTCAGGAATGTCAGAGGAAACTGAGATATGAATCCGTGCCCTGCGCGGAACATCTGGCGAATCTGGGTTAATCGCGTTTCAGTGAAAAGTGCGGCAACGATCACGCATAATGGCTTAAATACGGTCGTGCGTAATGGAAATATAATTTCACGTTAAAGGGGCTACGGAACTGAAAAAAAGGAGGGAAGCAACGCTGAAACGATAAAACGCCTCACGTCCTGATAATTTAATGGCGCCGTTCAATTTACTGCACATTTTCCGCCGCAGCTGCCGGTATTTTTTTCTGTCGTGATGTTTCATTTTCGGGCATCATTTTCGGAAACCAGCGCAGCTGCGACTATCGAAAGTCGCGACGATACACCCATAGAAAAGATTTCTAGATACAATGCTATTACTCTTGAATCTATCATAAAAAAGGATCGAAATGGCGCCAATCATATTTAGTATTTAAACAAGAATATTTTAATCTTAAATAGAAAATTTCTTAAGTCTAGAATAAAATAATCTTGATACTATCCCTCTAACTTTCTCAGAAAGATGCAGATAGAACCTTGTGACAATCCCATAATATTCTTGATTCAAGTAATCTTAAATAATCACCGCCGGTGCGGAGAGGAAAGAGTCAGGGCTCAGTCACAATGAGAAAAATAAGGAATAAGATAAAGGAATAAGGAATAAGGGAATGTCGCATCTCACTTCGGTACATGTACATTAAAGTGAGATGCAACATGCCTTATTCCTTATTCCTTTATCTTATTCCTTATTTTTCTCATTGTGACTGAGCCTTCACGCACGAGACACGCGCGAACACGCGCCGCGCCGAAACGTAGCCTCACCACCGCGATCTGCTCTCTCGCAACGCGCGCGCAAGCTCTCGTGGGCTCGCGACTCGCGACCCACCAACGGACACAGCTTTCCGAAACAACGCGCGGTCGCACTTACTCGCGACGGGCATCCGCACCACAGAACATACAATCACACTCACTGACAACACCAGAGACGGCAGCCATTATGGGAATACGTATCACGTCGACAAAAGAGGGTAGCGTTTCGCGGTGCGCCGGCGGCGGCGATTAGTCTAAACGCAAGAATATATATAAGCTTAAATTTATATATGTGAAGATTAGTCTAAACGCAAGAATATATAAGCTTAAATTTATATATGTTATTCTTGTCTCAAGATATTAAGTCAATCTTATTTTATTCGAGAAAAGAGAATAGGAATTATTGATTTAATCTCAATATTGTTTTATTTTTATACTACTTCAGGTTGTGATAAGATTAAACATGTCAAGAATACTTTTAGTCTCGTTATTAGAAATCTTTTCTGAGGGTGTACTGTTTCTCAACAAGATCGATTGATCAAAAGGACTCTAGCCCATTGAAATGTGATAGTCTGATAAAATATAAAATATTGCGTTCAAACTATTATAAATAATACAAGATTTCGAAAATTAATAGGTCACTCATGATGCTTTTGCAATAATACAAAGGTACAAAGTTTATCAAATTAGCATTAATTTCGATTTTTAATTGTATAATGTGCGTATGTAGGTACAATTTTAAATATAGACATACAGTATTTTAATTTTCTCCTTTCGATACTATAATCTAATATAGACAACGCAAACATTAGTTTGTTGCCGACTTTTAGCAAAAACTCAATTCGAAGTTACTTGGAAAATTCGCGAAAGAGAGAAATAACGATACAGTTCTCGTAGATCCCCTATAAAACACCGCTTATACCATCGCTTTCGTTACGTCGAAAGTCCACAGAGCTCTCGCGATAGGACCGCGATAGTGAAGATAGGAGAGCGGATTTGCATGGTGCATCAGTCAGCTTCGTTTGCAGTATCGTAACACAGGGATTATTGTTTACATCGTCGCATAATTGCCCACTCCATTTACGTATCAATCGGCGCGTTACTGTTGTGCAATAGCCAATTAACGTATGGGCTCGCTCGTATACGCGTTTCGGAATGGAATATGCGCGTCTACCAAGTGGAGCGCGCATGTGCTGCATGCTGCAGCGTGATATTAGCGTGATTCACGTTAGCGGCCTACACCCGTGATACCTGTGCGCGATTCTTGGTATTTATGCGATCGATCGGGGTTCAAAGAGTGATTGTCCCGATCGTGAGTGATTTGTTTGCGTTCGCTAATTTGTTACTCGTGAAATACCTACAGGCGTGAGATAATATCGCGTGATTAGTGTAAAATTCTCATATGAGGAATTTATCTTTCCTTGCTCACTTCTTTTATATATTTTTTCATTTTATTTTATATACATACATATAACGTTATGTAAAAATATCAGAAGAAAGCATGTAAGATACTTTTGTTAACATTTTACACACTCTATTATAAGAGTACAACGATAGATTGTTGAACTAGAGTTTGAGCGCTTACTTTTCACGAGTTACCTATTATCACGCATACTCTGTTCTCGATTGCTGGAAGTATTCACCGAGAAGTATCCTGTCTTACTTGTCGGATAAAACAGATAAGATAAGACGGGATAAGACGAGAACTAACAGGATTGGCTTAAGACTATCGCAATCCTGCAATCACTTTCAGTAAACTCAGCTGCTTAGGAAACTCCTTCGGCGAGCGCACAAATAGAAGCGCAAACTAAAGATCTTGAATCGTCTAAAATTTAACTGAACATTATAGAATTCTTATCTAATACAATTTCTCGCCCACATTTCATACTTTCAACGATAACGAATGAGTTTCAAATATCTCTCATGATCCCTTCGTGGGATCGTTTCAATTTATATATAAATTGAAGCTCATCCTAAATTAGGGAATACATAAAAGTTATTTGAATAGCTTGTCATACTCGGATACCGAGATCGCGTAGAAATTGGAGAGGAATAGTTTCGCACGGTTCCCGTAGCAAGCGTGCTACGTTCACGAGCGAGAGACAGGCTTTCCCTATTGTGTACCACTGCGTCTGACTCGCGCTTCACCTCATCACTGCTCCATCACGTGCGATGCGATACAAAGTGCGTTCACACGTACGCGATCCGTCGGTGCGTTGGATGTGCATTAAACCATTCCTCTGTATATGCGCGCGCGAAGGCTAACGACGCCGGCATGAATTTTAATTGCCGATACTCATCGCCAACGTCGCAGTCGTCTACTTCCCTCGCGCGGCTGCCATATAACTGGTGTGCCGTCGTTCGCCCATACACAGGACGAGATAGTCCGCCATTGCATGGCGTACGGAATGATAATGATAACGGTTATAGCGACGGTCGTTTAGTTAACTATAAGGTCGCCGTCTTGTCCGACGCACGCTATTAAGTGTCTCCGATAGCTGATTATAGCGCCCGATCCTCTTCCGTCTGCCCTTCCTCTTCGAGAAATCTCATTCATAATTAATTCCTCATGAATAAACGGCGCTAAGCACATTTGGGTGTAAAGTTATTTTCTTGATAGCGATTATAAATATTCCTTTGCAGTTCTTTAAGTTATCTTTCTTCTGCAATTTTCTAAAATGTAAATGCATATTTAAGAGAAAAACTACTATATTTAGATATTCCCAAACTGAACTGGACAACGCTAATCAAGAGTTGAACACGATGTTCTTAAAGGGTTACATACTGTAGAATATGTATTTTATTAAAAAAATTTTGGATTGGCCGCGCTACATTAAGGCCGGGTGCGTTGAAGAGGGAGCCGCCACTGCCCTCGAGTCAGTTCGCTACCGACAAGAGACGTGATCGAACGTGTGAATCACGTTTGCGAATTCAGAAATATATTCCTCAAAAAGTACTCGTGCGTATTCTCTTCCGCCCAGGAATCCTGCCATCCTAACGCCCATTTCCTACAATACGTTTGACAGGCCTTAAAACTAGGTCAAAATTAACGAATTTTTATTGTAGGTAAAATTATGTTTAAAAAAATGAAAATACATGTCTTGTAGAGTAGTCTTTTGAGAATATCTCCCGAAAAATTCAATAAAAATATCAAAAATTGAGGTCCTGGCAGCTATTTTCCCGGTCTATAAAAACGGCATTCGTGGTACCCGAGATACCTACCTTCGCCCCTTCTCATATGAAACAAAAAACAAAAAATTTTTGTTAAACTAGACGAAGAAATCTAGTGCTTGTCATAGCCGATTTTAAAAATATTGATTTTTCGAAAAATGACAGCGATTTGTAGCGAAAAATGCAATTTTTGGTATTTTTTATTAAAATTTTCAGTAGACATTCTCAAAAAACTACTTTACAAGATATGTATTTTCATTAAAAAAAAAATATATAAATAATTTTACCACCATAAAAATTCGTTAATTTTGACTTAGTTTTAGGTCTATCAAACGTATATAATTCCTTAAAGGCGAATAACGACATAACGTATTCTTCCTTCCCGTGTTATTTAGATTTATCCACGTTTCGTATCATTAGCTATCTGTATTTGGCGATTGTGTTTGCGTTTACGATCGTCGACATATCGCGCGTCACGTGCTATCGCGCGGAACTCTATGGTGAACGACATTGCAACGTATTCGCAAATTAAATCTGACCAAAGAGAACAAGCATTCAGCAATCGCTGCATTCTCTCTCGTTCACTTAAAATTCCATGATAATACTTGATATAGTCTAGCATTTGACGATACCGTATTTTCGGAAGCTTCCACGCGAATATAATAGCAATGACAAATATTTTTTTTAAATTAAATATTACAATATATTGCAAACGTGAAGGCTGCACTTCGAAAATGAATTATGGATACATAATGTACATTCCGCAAAATGTTACACATAATTATTATAAATCTATACGTTATTGTTATAACGTGATTAATACCTATTAAAATATCGTTAGAACTGATAGTCTCCCGATACGCGTATCAATATTCGGTGATATTAAATGTTATATGCGGACTCATTGTATCACCATCATTTAAATTCATTATTCCCTACATTCTGATGAATATTCGCAAATTAATATAACGCAAACGGGACCTATTTTACAGCATAAATGATACTGTTGTTAAACGACAACGCAAATGTAGAGATCGGTTTACCGACAATGCAGAGATTAATACGTACTTATTAAATCAATATATTGCATGTTAAAGGCATGAATTATATATAATCACGATACACCATAATGACATATTTATATCCTCAACCTGAGAGGAATTTGCGTAATAATATTCGCTATAATGAATTTCCACGTAACATTGCGGCAATATAATTTCGAGGGCTACTTGAAACGTATATATAGCATGATGACGTACCGCTGAATTTCCGTCAGATATAGGATACGAATTGATAGTCAGTAATAGCTAAGGCTAATCGGATCGCACTAACAGAGGCGCAAAATAGGATTTGCGTTTTACGTTATTCTATTCGCTTGATCGTAAAACTTTCCGTTTCATTGAAATTTTGCATCTATCTTTTGCATTTATCGTTCACATAATTATTTTACGCGTTTCATAAATACTTTGCTTTGCTTTGCGACGAGATGCCCAAGTTTTTACATTGCGCGAGAGAGATTTGGCAGGAAGCTGTATAATTTCGGAGGTCTCTCTCGAGAGATGACACGTATCCAACGCGTCGGTGCACCATTGAGCCCGTGTAGGATACGAATTGATAGGTCAATGATAAACGTTAGCGAAGCCGGTCGTGGAGTCGCAATAGCGGAGGCACTTCGCTATTAATCCGATGATAAATGCACGCCGGCATTATCGGACACATGTATATGGAGAACGTCGAGAGCGTCAAATTAGAAACAGCGACTGCTAATCGTGATGGATTAGCTTCTAGCGCGAGTAACGTCCCGTCCCGCCTTCCCGCGATTTAATTAAGCGTCTGTCGCTCGAATAATTTGTTAAGTAATTATGACTGTCGGCCGCGCGCACATTCCGGAACCGAAACGATCTCGTATTTCGAGATGGCGATACGAATTAAACGATCGAGAGAGCGACTCGCGCGGCCAACGACCCCCGATCCCCTCGGTCTATCTTGAGGGTGTTAGTAAGTAATGTATCTTATTGCGCGAGAGAGGAAACGTGCTCGCGTATAAGTCATCACGACACGGGCTTACGTGATCTCGATCGCGGCTAAGCCGAATGTACTTTCCAGTCTCCGCCATTCGTTCGATCGATATACCGTTCCTAAAGTTTCACGAGCAATAAAATAGGGGAAGGAGGCGAGTTAAAGTTATTGATAATTCCGATTATTCAATTTATTGTGCCAAGAATGTCCGTCCCTGCCTTATCTCTCGCAGGTTAAGCTTGTCTAACTTGTTAAGTAGTTATTTCTCGAACCGACGGCACGTTAAATTATTATGCTAATAGCATCGCCGACTTGCGGCAACGCGACGTATCGCCCCGTCGCTTTAATAGAATCAAAATTGAAAAACAAAAAGAAGTTTAAACATTGTGAAGATTTAGGAGCCGGAGATGTTAAGATTGCATTATTATTTTAGTAAAAGTATCTTTATTTTACAGTTATGCTTTATATTTTCTTTCTCAGTTTGTATTTCATGTTTTATTTTACTCGATATTGTGCTAGCGTGCAAATATTATACTAGTGTTACGCACGTGGTCTTAACGAGCACGGAGTTGTTTCCTTTAATTTATTTCTTCTTCTATGTTCGCTCGAATGAACGGGGAATTAAGAACGAGAAAATCTAACTTTTTGCGCAGCTGCAACCTGACATGCATCGATAAACGCGTATCGACAAATACAACGGAAATTGTGAAAAATTGTGTTTTTTGTTATTTATTTATTTACTTATGCAAGTAATGCAATGTCGGAGTAACATTTATTTGATATTCCCATCTATGTGTTGCAATCGATAAATTTAAACCATATCTTTTAATTTGCGTATTACTGTGTTCCAGTATAATTCGGCTTTCGGCTCTTTCTTCTTCCCTTGTTGTCGTTACGTCAATATCGTGATATAATGATTAATGATAATGGCAAAATGCCAAAAGAGGTGTGGGTCCTTGGTTTTATTATCATTATCATTATAATTAAATTTAATTATCGCATAATTGGATATTACTCTTACTTTTTATGCCGCATAGCTGAAGCAATTCATATCGTCTATGCCGCCATTATCCGAACTGGCGGCACCAATTTATTACGCCAATTTATTGCTTTGTCACGGCGTTTAATTAAAAGTGCAAATGGTTGGTGTCATCAAGGCTCATCAGATCGTCCAGTTCGTCGCACTCTTGTATGCTGGAATCCGTTTTTGCCGGGCAAGAACTTTTTTGTCCGGATACAATCGTCTCGCGGTCACTCTCTTTCGCATAATTAATTAATGAAATTCGAATGCTGACGCGTATGAATCAGACGGGGAACAAAAACTTTCTGCGTAATTGGCTTTAATTCGATCCGTGGCCATTTTTGCTCGCGCAGTCAGTCGTTCGCTGTCCACGCTCTACTTTGCTGAAATCGGGAATATATATATACGCAAAGCGGAAATTACCGAAGGAATTAATTTGTCTCTGACTTGGAAAAAAAGAGGACCGCAAAAGGACAATGTAGATGAAATCGCGGCCGAAAAAGGAACATATACAATCCCCCTTTTTCTATCCGTTACTTTTTTCTTTCGAACAACTTATCGCCAGTTACAAATCGCGGGCGTTTGCATTTTAATTGTTTCGAAGCTGATGGTACTAATGCTCTCAAATAAATACAAAGAAATTTTGTCTTCACTCGGACAATTCTAATATCAGCACCTCTTTGAAAGTCAACATTCTTCTTATATTCGAATTTATACCGATTTAAAACGGGCATCCTTTTATCGTTGGACTATGTGACAATTTTATCGAAACAAAATACAATTCCTTGTAAAATCCTGTGTACAAATAGTGATGGTAATAAAATTTTCTTACACGAGATACCTACATTTTATGTCACCTGACTTTACGAAAAGCAGTGAAAAAATGTAAGTAACGAGAAAACAAATATTTGTTGTAAATTTTCTCAGTGGAGACGACTTATTAGTGGTTAACTCCGCAACTTTTCTCGTAGCTTCTTTTTCTCTCACCAAAGTTTTCCCGCAGCAAAGAGCTGTACGTGAATCCTAAGGGAATTCTTTCCCTTTGCTGCCGGCGATAACCATGTTAATGCAATTTCTTGATAGTTTACGGAAACGGTCCATATCCTCTCACTTCTGGCGTGCCAAGTCGGCAGTCTCGCGTGTTCGTACCTCTCTTATCGCTCTTTCCTCACACTTTTTTTCTACTTTTCCTTTCGTCCATTTCCTCTATAATTCTTTCTCTTTGTCTCGCTATGTGCAGCATTTCTGCCAATTTCGCTTTTCGTTTGTCAACCTTTTTATTCTGATAAAGTTTACCGATAATGTATACCGATTATGCTGATATAGTTGGGAAATTACATTTGAACCCGCGATTAATATTTAACTTGATGTCTATCCAATGCATGCAATTTCCAGACCATTTATGTTGATTTAACCATAGATCTTCCTTAATGCATTAATTAATGCAATTTGTACCCATTACCTTGTACACCGACTTAGACGCTGAATTTAAATGAAGCCGCTAGAGAGGCAAATCAAGTTACTTGCTTACCATTTCTATCGCTTCTACATGCGAGAATGATATGCTGAGTCATCTCTTCTCACTTCTCTCGCTGTTTCACGGCATGCTCGATCGCAGTTCGAGTGCATAACGCTTTGTTCCAGTGCAGACTAGACCTCTTTAACTCGACTAAACTTCGCCAATAGAAACTCACGTTAGCCAAGTCTGACCTAAGACTCGTACTAGATCGGGATTTAAACTAGCAATTCAAGTTGTATTGTTGACGGAAGTAGGAGTTTGGTACAAAGTATGGTATTATGCCGTGAGACTCTCTTGTGAAACCATTGATAAGAAACTAAAAGTGAGCCGTCTCCGTTATAATAAATTACATATTTGTATTATTACAAAGACGTATTGGAATCAAGCAGCCAATACTCCATAATTATTTATAAAATAAAAAGAAAATTAACTTAAGACTCTCAATAATGAAACTAATAAAGTAGGGTAACAAATGGGCTATATGAGAGTTACGCGGTTGTTGATGTGTAAGTTGTCAATAATGTAATTTATTTAAAATTTAAAACGGACATTTTAGCTTCACTTTAAGCTATCTGTAATGTCAAAAATTAATATAAACTTATGATTAATTTCTCACCATCTCCGTTGAGTCAAAGGTAAATGTTTCGAGACTGGAAAGTCAAAGAGCCAATATGTTTCATGTTCGAAAGTTGTATTCGAAAGGCATGTAATTGGCCTAATTGATCACTATCTGTAATGATCAAACACAGTAAATGATTAGAAATCGAATAAGAGTCCAAAGTCAACTTATATAGTCCGTAGAGCGTGAATACGAAACTTGAAGCCGTGGTGGAAGATTACATCAAATGGTCACACAATAAAAAAACAGACAGTAGAATTACAATAATTTTATAGTGAAAGACAGTCAAAAAGTGAAATAATAACTATGGAAGCGGCTAACAAACAATTGTTGAAGTCAAATAATTATTGTATATTTTATTATTAAAAAGGAAATAAAGTGTAAACAATTAAATAAATGTAGTGATAAATAATTACAACTTGAAAAGTTCCCGAAATAAATGTAATTTAGAGGCCATTGCATGGTACATGTAATTATATGATGTATGTAATTATAACAATTATTTAGTGGACATGGTTTACAATTAATTTAAAATAGAAACATATGCGTGTAAATATTCAGTATTTGTAGATTGAGATTATTCTTTTGTAATTTTATGTTTAGGCCATCTCAGAAACTAGTCGTTTTGATACATTTGTCTTTGTCTAGGATTTGAACATTTTCGTAATCAAAGTCGTAATCATGATTGAAATTGATTCGATATTCTGTAATAAAATAACTGAGTAGATGTGTTTCTACGGATATGTGATGTCGATATTCGGAAATTCTGGTTTTTAATTGTCCAACGTAGGTTGCATCACAATCTTTGCAAGAAGTTTTGTTAGATAATATAAGACAATATTTTTTGTTAGATTGGATTAGAAGAATGTCCTTATGTGCTTTAATGAAATTTGCGAGTTTATTAGAACTGAAATAACATAAGTTTACATCTAAATTTTTAGAGACATTTAAACATTTTTCTGATATATGTATCTAGGGCATATGGGATCGAAAAGTATGGAAACCCTGCAAAATCTCGAAAACTATAAGTTTTACAGAAAAATGTTTCACACAAAAGTTGTTTGGTTTCGAGGGGGCCATAAGATGGTACCATTGGTTTGACCTTGGATGGTCGTTTAAAGCTCACGTAAACAACACCTTTAATTTCTTAAATGGAAACCCCTATTTTTCAAGTGCATATTCTTGTAGCTAATCTCGAGAGCTTTTCAAAACACTATAATAAAGTATTTTTTCATTAAGAACTTTTGGAATTATGAGGCTTGAAAGTTCTAGTATTTTGACATAAAATACAAAATATCTTGTAAAACATTAAGTTTTCGGTAATGTTACCTTAATACTTTTATGCACAGAATAATGAGACGAATCAATTGGTATGAAAAAAAGACATAGTTGCTTTTAAGAAAAAGTATGCAGATGCGTGTTGCAAATTACATATTTTTTCTTAAAGGAACTGTGCCTTTTTTTCATACCAATTGATTCGTCTCATTATTCTGTGCATAAAAGTATTAAGGTAACATTACCGAAAACTTAATGTTTTACAAGATATTTTGTATTTTATGTCAAAATACTAGAACTTTCAAGCCTCATAATTCCAAAAGTTCTTAATAAAAAATACTTTATTATAGTGTTTTGAAAAGCTCTCGAGATTAGCTACAAGAATATGCATTGAAAAATAGGGGTTTCCATTTAAGAAATTAAAGGTGTCGTTTACGTGAGCTTTAAACGACCATCCAAGGTCAAACCAATGATACCATCTTATGGCCCCCTCGAAACCAAACAACTTTTGTCTGAAACATTTTTCTGTAAAACTTATAGTTTTCGAGATTTTTCAGGGTTTCCATACTTTTCTCCCACCCCGTATGTATCTAGGACATATGGGATCGCAAACCATGGACATTTGATTGTGTTAGCGTTGGTATTCATGGTATTATTCTGCTTGTATGTATGTTTGCGAAGAAGGGATTTTAGTCTATTACTGATTGTATTAAAAATAAAAAGCAACGAATAGTCATTATTTAATGATGTGTCAATTATAAACCTGATGTTTTTTGAGTGGAATTTGAGATGTGATAATGAAAAGGCTCTATCTACCATGCCCATAATTGTGCCTCTTTTTTGAGAGCATGCTGTGACATGAAGTTAAAATAGCGTCCAGAAAACGTGAGCTTTATGAAACCAATCAAATTCCAAATTGTTGTTATTTTTAACAATTGTTACGTCTAAAAAAATTTAATTTATCACTCCTCAATTCAATGGTAAATTGTATCCTTGGATGGAATTGAAAATGTTGAGTATTTTGTCAACAAACGTAAAATCAGGAGAAACAGCCATTGCTGCTGTCATCCACTTATCTGAAGTAAAAGGAAATATCAATTAAAGCCTTCACACTCCCTTTTAAGAATACTTTAATATCGCGGAATTTTTCGCCGTAAATGTTGCGATTTGTATTCTTTAGTCGCTCTTGTTACGAGACTTTAATTGGACGAACCGGTCGCTTGGAGATAACTAACACGAATGTAACGAACGGTAGCTGTCGTCACTGGATATGGATTTTGATGCATCCTGTTACCGAAAGCGTGCTTTGCTTGAATTGCAGAAATCGTTAACGAGATGGCATGATGTCTTTCCGACTTTTCCCATGTGTATTTGAAATATTGCGAAATAAATTAATGTCAGGGTTTGTTTTAATATACATGTGGGCCACAATGATTTGCAAATAGATCCCTATTTGTTTATCAGTTATCCGATTGTATCTATTGACGCATATAGTAATTTATGTGTACAAAAGATTAATGTCGCGTATGCGTTTGAGATATGCATCATTTACGGTACACTTACCAAGTCAAATGAGAAATTTGATCGTGGCATCGTGGTAAGTAAACTTTTGCATTGAGAGACATTACAATCTATCGTATTAAAATTATATTTATTATCTTAACATAATGGCATTGTGACAAAAATATAACACCGTCTATAGAAGAATTATGTAAATTTTACGAACAATATATCAATATCTACGAACTGCAAATGTAACGGTATATTGTGAAATGACAAGATATTCTTGGGAAATAATGCTTTTAGATTCTCTAAAGAGTAATTCGATGCATCGTAGTCAAATGGATTAAGTATCGAAATGGCGATCTGCAGCTTTTCCCTGTTCCTCTTTGTCTTCTTCTTACTCCTCTCCTTTTTCTTCTTCCCCTCTGTGGAACACGATTCAAGGAACTTTAAGAGTAATGGATAGTTTTAGTTTGGTATAAACTTTCACTGGATAAGATGTCCAGGGCTTTACGATAAGACCTGCTTCGCGGTTGTCCTTAATACCCTTGAAGAGGTATTAATTCTTCAATTATCGGGATAGAATGCTCGAGGTGTAATAAACTTTCCATTCAGTTCATCAATATAGATTATACATTACGCTATGAGAATACAATTCGTCTGTAAATTTCGAGTTAGTAGTTATTTTATTATTGTAACAATAGAAGGGGGGACGATTGATTAAGCGTATTATTGTAATTCAAGCTTTATATAAAAATTATTATTCAATAAATATTATGTTCTGTTTTATAACAATATATTTAAAAATCAAATTTTCGCGTGCAGAAATAAACTGATGAAATTTTGTATTAACTTTATAAGTTTCGTTAGACTACTATTTTATCTCTAGATACATATCACGTTAACTGCAATAATTTTATAAATCTATTTAAATGGATTTTAAATACGTATATAAAATTTCCTTGCTTTTTTTTTTTACATTATTGCAACACTTTGTCTGCACGTAATACAACGGTAATTCGAGTAAGCAGGGCGATAAGATGTCAAGCGTTGGAGCAAGTGGTTTGGGTCAAGGTTTTTGCGAGCCATGTGTCACGCGACGTTGAGGAGTAGAACTGCACGTGCGGCACGTCAGACACGTGCGGTCCATACTGTATGTAGCCGAGTTTTAATTTCAGCTGCAAACCAAGTGGACCGAATGGCCACCCGGCCCCGTTACGTTCTCCTTGCGCGTTTAATTAATGTCAATTTCACGGCGATCGCAATTGCGTTTTCGTCTTCCTCGCCACCTTCCGCAGCGCTACACGTGTATATAGATAGTCATATACGGACAATATATCCCCGTTCCGCGGTGAGGCGGAATTACGAGCGCCCTAATTTACTGGTGGAAACGCTTATAAAACGTTTCCTGCAATTCCTGCAATTTGCCAATTCCCCCGGAGTAGCTAATCCGGCTATTTTCATGATTCTCGCTACTTTCCCCCGCCCGTCCTTCTTTATCCTTTCCCTCTTCGCGTCCGTAAGACTCTATTCAGCAAGACTTTTTCAGACTGTTCTTCGCATCTCGGTATTGTCTTTTTAGAAAAGTGTAGTGAAATTTTCGGAAAATAATCCAGAAATTAATACTAAAGTTGTATTAAAATTGCGTTGAAATAACATCTCGTGATGTTTAAAGCGACAAAACTTTCGTTTCGCCTTTTCACTTAGTTTCGCGCTTTTGAGTTTTTAATGATAAACATTAAGAGGATTCGTGTATTCTCAATTTGGAAATTCCTAAATCGGGTTTAGGGCTTTCCCAAGCTGACCAGATAGCCCCGCATTAACATATCGCATAATGAATAAGTCTTTGCGCACTCTCGCTTGATGAGGGAGAAGTGCTTTTAAATGTCAGGCACTTCGATTCGAACTGAGATTGGTCCAATTAGAATCCTCCCGTATAATTGACACGAGTAGTCGTAAAGGTTAAAACGTTTCTGCGAATGCGGAAGCGGGAATACAGAAACGTTTTCATAGAAAAAGAGAGAGAGAGAGAGAGAGGGGGGGGGGGAGAAAGGGAGAGATGCGCTGGCGCAACTGGATGATAATTATTTTTATGCTAAGCCGTGCCGAAGACCAAGAGTACTTCGTGTAAACGCGCGCGTACTCGCGTGAAATGGATGGATCAATATTAACTCGCTTCGAAGGTATAAAAGTTTAAAAGCATCTTCTGGATTAGGACTTAGTTTTAAGAGCACATGAGTCTAAAGTTATGCTGAATTTATTCTACGATTGCGAGCGTTTGCATATTGTGAAATATTAATGCTATTAAAACGCGAAGAAACGCAGTAGAATATATATAGATATGTAAATACGAGAATTCCGCTACAACGAAGAATAAAAATAGAATGCAGAAAGAGAGCATGAAAAGGTAAAATGTACTTACCTAGCGTTTGAATTGATCTTATTCCCCGGTGAAAAGATCTGCGTAAATATAAAGAAAAGAAATGAAATAGTGATACGTGGTGCGTGCCAATAATGCGGTATACCATGTTTACGGTTCGTATTATAATTTATTACAATTTGTACAGATTACAAATCGGTACCTATGATGCGTTTTTTCCTGTTAGACATCATAAAAGGAGCGAATATTGAGCAGAACGCCGCTCGTTACTGCGCTAACATTATTATATCAGTTATCGTATAGTTACCCCTGTATAATCTATATTTGACACTTGGTGAACACTCCGGTCACTAATAAATATCGCGTTTACAGCACTCGACGTGTGTTCTGTCGGAAAAAATTTAAATCAAAACGTAACGGAAATCAAATCACCATAATCTTCTTCTTCGTTCCTTCGTTATTGAAACATTTGTTATCACCTTGTAATCCTGATCGCTTTACGAAGCTGATCCGTCGGTTCGTAATAATTTCACGATCACCGCGTTGCTTTAGTAGGTAATCATTATTCCTGCCTATGTCTCAATTCTCGAACGCTGCTCTATCCCCTTCATTTGTTTTCTTATTAGCGATCAACAATTTACATCAAAAAGACATGTTCAAAAGTAACTGTATACGAATTACGCGCGTAGTCCCGCGTCGCGTCGATCCGCCAGCGTTTCACCAATTCCTCTCCGTCTTTCATAGGCTCCTCGAGAATAAAAATCATCGTTATTCGACTATCTATTCTATACATAGTAACATATATAACTGGAAGCCCTAGACTACTAGGTTTTACATGGACGACGTAATCGGATCAGACAGTGGTAGCGATATCTTCATAGAGGATGCCCGCGAGCTACCTGCTAACCATCGGCTCGCACCTCGGCGCTACATTCGTTATCGGCGGCACCGTCATCGTCAGCGATGTCATCATCAGGAACAGGGTGGCCGCCATGATAGCCATTATTAGCGCCGCGTCGCGATTACCATTCCAGGGCCAATTCTGTCCGGCGCATCCGTTCGTCCCTGCTCAACAGAAAGTAGTCCTATGTTAATAGCGAACCGCGATAACTGGCCGCGAAAAGGTAATGAAATTTTATGAAACGTGTCGACATAGATTTCGCGGCAAAGTACTCGAGATCGCTTCATTCCCGAGTAATAGATACGATGTCCCGAAAGGATATGCGACAAGTTTAATTATACCAGGGTGATGGCACTGCATCGGTAAAAGTCGTCGTGGAGACTGGCAAAGTCTCCTTCGCTAGAACGCGGAAAATGTAAATTTGAGAACGAGCCTAAGAAAGTTTTCCCGAACTTAAGCATCTTTTGAGAAGTTTCCTTCGCAATTACGACCCTATGTACCGCCGGCGGCTAAGTAATTTGATTTGAAGTGAAACGGATAGACAGTAATTTGAGTTGTTGATTTCGTTCATGAGCATTAAAAAATACAGCTAAATGTGAGTTGGAATGAGAACTCAACTTCGACATCCATTTTTTTTTAAGTCACTCCGGTGAATGATAATAATTCACCCAATTGTGTTGCTTTATAAATATATTTCGACACATGCAAGATAAATTGATTTTTATACATATCTGCGATTGTAAGCAAAAATAATCGAGATACCACATTAAGGGCTGGTTTCACCATTTCCGATTAACTGCATGTAACCTTCGATTAAACTCTGCATTCTTCGTCTTTTTCTAAAGGGGACAGTCAGAAAGAAATGAAGAGTTTAATCGAAGGTTATTAGTTAATCGACGTTGGTGAAAACTGGCCCTAAATAAGATATCTTCTATATTATTTACGATTTAAATTTAAAACATTGTAAAAATGTCGATTGTCTCGTTATTAATTGTAATCATTAATTATCCTTTAAATTGGATGAAATTAATAACAAATGCTAATTTTGCGCTTCATAAAGTCAAGTAGGATCTTATGCAGAACAAGTACGCTTCCGTCATGTTACGTCCGCGATTATCCAAGATGAGATTTTTCATAAAAATTACGATTCAGAATCTCTTGTAGTATCTCGTAATTTCACGACTGGCTGAATATCATATTATACGCTTCGTTCGCCGTTGTAAGCGTTCTTAAAACGTTAACGTATTTGAACGAAGAGTTGAAGTAAGACGAAATTGAATGTAGAAGTCGAAATTGGTTCCTGCGGATCCTAGCTTACGATTGCAAAATTTAGACCATGATTCCGCGCTCCAAACCAGAGGAACGTATTTAATTTCGCTAACCAATTCTCGGAACGGCATTCGTTAATATCGAAAACCGATTTATTCCGACCTTTCCGGTGGCGCTGGCAATATTTAACCGATGCCGCAATACCGAAACACACCGATGTGTTTTTCTTTCTTTCTTTCTTTAAGATCTAGCGAGTGTCCTCGGGAAAAGGTTGCCGTTATTAACCGCAACGAACGCGGATGGCTCTTTTAGAAAGTCTCGCGTCGGCGGATGTCGACGGCATGAAATAAAACTTCAGTAAAACGAGGCAAGGTAAAAGGAGGAACGCGGCGAAGAATCGCATTAAAGGCGACGTCGCGGCTCCGCGATTAAATTTTCAAGAAAGAAGAGTGGTGGGCACCACTGCGCAGAAAGGAGCCAAGCAAACCCGGGAGGGGAAAAAGCAAATTACCGGAAGGGCCGTGCCGGTCGCCGTCGGATAACGTTGGCAGGAAGATGCAAAGAACCTCGGCAAAAAGTACACGATAGTAATTTCTCTAGAACGAGGAAATAATTTGAACGGTTGCGCCTGTGAAGCCTGAAACGAGCGCGAACTCTAGTTATAGTCGTTGTAATTTCACCCTCCTTTTTCGCGGATCATAATTTAGCTATACTGCTACTATCTGCACTTTTCTAACGAGATTAACAAGTTTCCGATGTTGCGTTTTAATCGGCTTTACGCATCAGTTAAAGTCGACTTTTTAAACAGACTTTGCTAATCAATTTACAGATAACCGAAGCGGCGAAAGAATTATTTGAATTATAATGGAAATGAGAAGGATTTTTTACAGGATTTAAGTCAACGACTGAATTTCAAAGATAATCTCGCAATTTAAAGTTTTTACGCTTGACCTGTTACGAATTCAATTCAATTAAAATGTGTATATAATATAAACATTATATACAATATAATACTTGATACGTGTTTAGCTATAGAATATATTGTATAATTTGTAGCGAATCCATTCTTAGTATATACATATACATATATGGCTAAATACGTCAAGTATTATATTGTATAATGTTTATATTATACATTTTAATTTAATAAATATATATGTATATAAAAAAAGAAACAAATATACAAAAATTTTAAATTAAAACTACAAAATTTGTTATAGAATAAAATATGCTCTACAATTTGCTGCGACACAAGATTTTCTGTTTACTCAGATTAAGTTAATTTAATGTGCACAAATTCATAATCACATTAAATGTACTGTATGCTACATGTGTTATTATTAATGTTGTTTTTCCACGTTTATATCGGATTTAAGGATTAAAAAATTGGCTGCTATTAAACTGCCATTGTGTGTAGGTGTGTAGGTATATGTGTGTGTGCGTGTATGTGTGATATACATATTTTTCCGTTTAAACTCTCTAATTTTGTATTTATTTTAATACCTGGTAAAATTTGGAACTTGTTTTATTAATGATCGCACGATATATTGTGACCGCAATCAATGATGCTTTTCCTCGAATGCTCTCGTTATCGCGGAGGAGTAACAGTCATTAATTGTTACGGGACATTCGTCTTCGTGTCCGTCCGCTGACATGATAAATCTACCGACACTCAGCTGCGTATTTTTACACTCATGGCTCATTGGATTAATAAACCTGTTGGGGACAGTACTGCTTCTATTTATGAGAACGAGAAAAAATGGCACTTGTGAGATTAATACGTCCACTTGAATAATGAGAAGTCAATTTAGCTGTATATATTACTGTATCAGAAGAGCGAAAATATTTCTAAGACGTATTTAGGCTCTCATAAAAACTGTAGGAAGATAGATTGCAATAAAATGACAATTTTACACTAATGACAGTGTTTCTGTTGCATCATTAGCCGGCTCAGTATTTTACTTCGAAAAGGATGTGCATGCTATATTTAAATTCTAATTGGTTTAATACGAAACTCTGCCGACATATTATTTTCTCTAATTATATTTTCGATTAGGTCAAATGTTATTGTTCTCTGAGCTTTATCCCTTTATATCCCTTTTATAGCTTTCGACGACGATTCATGTCGGCAACAGCTTGGAGGTTTGCCAGAGCTGGTAACAACATGCTATTTATTATATTTCGTTATTACGTTGGACAAGAGAACAATTCATAAGATCCCACTTGATCTCAACCGTACTGCTGCAAGTGACATCTCAATCTGCACTATAGGTTCTTAATCCAATTAGATATCATTTTATTTCGCCATTTATTCTTTCATTCGTTTTGTAATAAAACGCACAGTGATGTTGTAAAAAGCTTTCAACGTTAAATATTTCTCATCGTAAATTTGATGACAACAGGTTTGTAATAATTAAATTAATATAATTTCAAGATTAAACGAAGTAGAAACTTACGTCGTAAAAAACTGTGGAGTATATCTTATCCTATATATAGTCAAGAGAAAGTAAACTAGAAAATAAAACAAATTTTATAGTCCCAATTAAAATTTTTGTACGTACGTATTTTTACTCATATGCTTATGCGTATATTGTACGGTTTGCGATAAATTCAGCCTTAATTCATCATCACAGCTGCGATTTTTCTGAATGAAACGTTGTAACTGTGAGTGCGGTGTGAAAAAGTTTCTCGTGAAAAGACTCTGATTCCAGTGTGCGACGCGTCCCGTAAATGCTTTGGGCTTTACGGCTGATGGTTTACGACTCTTCGTCGTACGTGCATGGCGACTCGTATTTTTCTCATGCTTTCGCCACACGCCATCGGGTCTTCTGCTTCGAGCAGCAATCGTTAATAAATCAGAAAATATATCATATACTATATATAGATAATCGAAAATAATTTAGCTGATTCTTCGAAAATCAATTTTTCCAATTTTTAAGTTATCTTTGAGGCATAGATTAGATGTTTATGTGCTGTGCAAAACAAATGTTATTGCGCAAATTAGATCCAAGACAGATCTGCGCTTTTCAAAAATAATATGAGAGAGAGAGAGAGAGAGAGAGAGAGAGAGAGAGAGAGAGAGAGAGAGAGAGAGAGAGAGAGAGAGAGAGAGAGAAGAGAGATTTAGCTATTTCTATAAAACATACTAAATTTTTTAAAATTATATATTATATAACTTTTCTTCTTCTTCATGAAAATAATCTCTCTGAGATGTGTTATATAACTTTATTGATATTAAAACAGGTTAACGTTATTTCGGTATGAAATAGAAAAGTTTCCACCATCGCGGCATCGATTCTACCGTGTCCATGGTAAAAGCATCAATTTTTAAGAAAGTATACCCAGTGGAAACGTAAGTTTTCTTCGCATTACCGCCGCGGACTGAACATCAGATATTACCTTTCTACTTTCTGAGACACAGGGCGATGTCATTGTAACGTCCACGTCCTGCGAATAAAGTTTTTATTAGATCTGGCAGGGACACGTCAGGATTACTCGCGAAGCACGTGAAATATTGAATATTACTAAATGGGTGGAAGAGGTCAACGATCGGCTCCATTCGTGGCCACAAAAAAAAACTCGCCTCCCGGAATAATTAGGAAAATTATAGAGCCGTTGCAAGTTAGGTGCTCAACTTTTAATTATGAGAATAACAACGTCTCATATCACACTCGAAAAAATTATCTCATTTGCACAATGCCGGATACGGAATATAATATTTCTGCCTCTCCGTCTGACGTACGAGTACATATACATCGTGCACCTATACACAGTGAATTTCGCAAACAGAATATAGGAGAATTATATACGCCGAATGGCCATTTGTTTTGCCGACGTGCACGTTCGATAAACGCCCCTCATCGGCTTAACTCAGGAATAATGCTTGCTCGTTTGAAAAATTACTTTGTTAACGACACGTTCGCTCTCCTCTCGTCAATCGACCTCTGAGGCCACTTCATTCGATGGGCTACCTTCGTTACGGTTCACTTAACTCGTGGTAAATTGCACCTGTGTGTGCTTAACCCGTTACTCAATTAAACCGCAAACCATTGCCCCATTTAATCATTATTGCGTTATAATTAGCAAATTAGACAGTCTGCAAAATTGCAATACTTATAATTTGGTGAACGTTTCTATACGTTCCTGTACAGATCGGCAGAATTTAATTGTTCAATTTGACAATCCGCATACATAAAAACATTAAACGTTAAAAATATGTGTATATTGAAAAAAATGCAATTTATTGAAAGCAGAAATTCTCAAATAACAAAACCGTAGTAAAACTGAATCAGATATAATTACAAACAAGTATGCTTCAGATATATTGTTGCAGTTTATAAATAATTTTCTCCAGACTAATCAAAAATTACCATTACAGTACGTTGTAAACAAGTTCAAGAAACGTCGTTCATTATAGTTGTCCATAAACGACAAAGGGAATATCAGCGGATACGGTCATTGACCGCGTCTCCGCGACGAAAATAGTAAGTTGGGCGCGAACTATTGCTGACTATTGTACTGCCAACTATTGCCTTCGCAATAGCACGCCATCGCGTGAATTACATGTCCATCGCCACATGTCCGGTGTCAGATCGCGCTGCGGCGAAAATCACAAGCGAAATTAGTCGTCGCGACGGGGCTCTCTCCCTCTAGCGACTTCGCCTAACGGGTGACATTTAGCACGTGTAGAGCCGGTATTTGGCGGATGGCCAATTATTTGTCGGGTCGCATCGAGTCGGAAACGTTGACTCTCCGAAGCCTGAAATTTCTCCGGGTGCCGCGACAACGCCGTTAACGTCGTCCACCTCCTCTCAAATGTGGCCAAAGGGGAGGTTGGATGCATCGCCGTCTCTCTGTCATAACGCATTCGACGCCACGTATAACAGATTACAATGTTATACGTCGTTGAATCGCCCTAGGTAAACACGTTGAATCCAAAAGGGGCAAGGAAAAGGGGGTTGCAATCAGGATGTGACACGGGCGAAACAAACGGGGATGGCACCGTTCTCCATCAACGTCACTCGTGTCGATAGTTCTCTTTATAACAGTTTCAACAGCCAAGCGTAATTGCTTTTTTTTTTTACGTAAAACAAGTTGTTTTCTTCGAAACGATAGTACGACTCTCGTTAGATTAAGCGGAATACAGCTGCGTTGGATATATATATATATTTTTTTTTCGTTATTAACTTCGGCAACAATTATGCGACCGTGTACTAATTTCTACCAGATCGAACAAGTTTCTCCGCGGCAAAACACACGTGACATTATAATATTTCTGCTTGCAGTTCTGCAGATATTACATTTTGCGCAGTCTATTAACGTTTTATCGACATATGAAATATTATCTATATTAATGTTTTAGCTCTCTTCACATATATTTTCACTTTGTTAAAATCTATGCTTCAAAATGGATAATATTCATCTTTTATTACCTTTAATACAGTACGCCGTAATAAAGATATATCCATAGCGCAACGCGAGTATCTTCACAAAGCTTAACGAAACAGAGAATGATAAAAGGTTTTTATGGAATGAAGGATAATGAAAGCAAACAAATGAAGTACTTCGTCATGAATATGTATGATCTAGTTAGTGCTTACAACATGTGATTGTCGCGAAGGATGATCACACCATCAGATAAAGCGAGATATATTGCATCGCGCTCGGCAACGAACTTACCAGTCGATTTTGGATCGTATCTACCGTTTCCTGCTTCGAAATTTGATTTCCATTTCTGATAACTCATTTCCACGTTCAATCAAATTGCCAATCCGCGAGATACTTGAAACCGTTTCGTTCTGATTGTCAAAACATGCAGATTTCATCGTGCATCCCCCACGCGGTTTATATCAAATCTTCTATATATTTTCCCTTTTTTCTCTCTCTCTCTCTCTTTTTTTGACAGTGATCTATTGCAATGGCTTGCGTTACATTTTTTTTACAGATTACATATCTCTCTCTTCATTATATGAGAGATAACATTTTATAAATATTATTACGTTAAATATTAAAGATGTCTGAAGAAGTACAGTGTACAATTAGATTCTCGTTGGGGAAGAATCTATTTGAAATTGGTCGAAGAATCGTTGGATGTAAAATTGTAAAAAGAAAAGGAAGATCGGGATAATCTGTATATACGAATATCATACGCTTCCGTATTTGCCGGCTCAACGCAATTTGTAGTCGATGGAATTAGACTGTCGCGAATTTGCACCTGAACCGATGGTAAAGCAAGACAAAGGACCAGAACTGTGCGCCACAGACGCCATTATTTGCATGCAAATGAAACGTTTATGCGAGAAGAAAAAATTCTGCTGATTGAACCCGGGGGGAATCAATATAATGACTAACTCCTGTATCGAAGAAAGTAAATTTGAAATAGCGTTTCAGGAGCGCGTCTCACCGAAATCGAAAAACTAATTGCGTCCTTACGTAAAAAGGACTGTATCTAATCTGCATTACAAAGAGTCACTGCGAAAAAAAATATCCCATTAATATGATAATTTTCACATTTTCCGGTAACATTTTTCACAGCGTTATTTATTCTCTTATAAATAATCATGAATCGAGATGCATATTAACACATAATTGTGTATCACATAGTGGTACATAATTGATAAGCGTTGATGAATTCATCGTTAATGAATTATCATATAATGGAAATCACATAAGTATACGTATTTATAGGTCAATATTAATATGACTATTACGTATACAAAGATGTATAATGTAAAATTTATTTCTTTTCATTATGTTTCAATAGCCAACAAACATAAGTATTATACATTTCACACTTGACTTGTGTAACGTACTTGCATTTTAATATAAAATCTACAAAATTTATTTTTAGATAAAGTACTTTTAAAAGCAAGATATCATGTACTTATATCAAAGGAAAATTAATACAAATCGTATTCTGACAATTAGTACAACCTTAATTAATTTGCAATTGAAATTTACTTTCACAATTATTAAAATTACAAGATCTCCCTTGACTTATTAAAATTACATAATTTTATTTTTCTCGAGATACAAAACTGCATAAAGTAAAAATAACACACTAATTTAATATACTTTTTCCAATAATAAATTAGATAGAGTTTGCTTTTTAATTGATAGATTTAATAATAGAAATTCATCGGACTTAATGTGGAGTTTCAAGAAACGCAAAAAATATATTAAAGATAAATTTATTCCGTTATAAGGTATTAAATACTTTGAAATAATGGCAATCGGCTTTGGTATTTATTTATATGGCATACAACGTGCAGCCTTTTGACATTTATGACAGCGCGTATGCAAGATTGTCGCGTTATTTGCATTTGCACATCGACATTCGAGCAAGTAGTGACGTGAGTATTATCGTATTATCTCTCGAAATTTTATAATGAATATTAAAAGATACCAAATCATATCGTTTCTTATAATTATTATAATAAGCGATTACTAGACTATACGCGTAATAATTCATAAATCTATCGGGACAATGATTCTTTATCGAAGTATATACTTCCCGGGATTTATTCTCATTTTGAAGAGATATCTCGGAGTGATAGAGAATGAAAATTACAAATTATTGTTTTGTGACAATTGTTTCTATAGCAACATTTGTATTCATACATGTATCTTGCATATTTTCCTGCGGTATACCTTAACGTGGCGGTAGAACTCAGTACCCCGAGGATCTGAAAATCTAACGACAAGGAAGCAAACGTACCAGAGACATTGCATTACGACGAGTTGTTCAATGGCTCTTATGTGGCTTGCGCATTTCATGCACTGAGCACTATCCAATGGAGATTCACGACAAATCGTCACTGAGTGTATAAGCAAACCGCGGACGGTTCGTCGCATCTTGTTTTTTAGAGTCCCGTACAAAGTATCGCGTGAGAGACTTATTTTCAAACTAGCCCGCGCGTGATTGTAATTACACGCGAGTGATATATGAGGGCGACAGCTTTGACATCCTGAGAGGTGGAAATCTAAGAAAAGCATGACGCAAAGTAATATGTATGTGTGAGTGAGTAATACATTATTTACACGTATTATATTCTTTTAATGTTTTATATTTCTTGCGCAAAATTATTAATTATTAAATATATGTATAAGTAATTAAATGCAAATCATGATCCGTTTTAGACTTCTTCAACAAAGGCTGTTATCGCACACAAGTGTATCTTATTTTTTAATTTTTGATTTCTTTTAAGAAATTATTTTTATATTTCATTCCATGATATAAAGATTATTAAGTAGTTTAGGTAGTTTTTAAATAGTTTATAACAAAATACATATATGCAAACTGTGATAATTTATTTAATAAGTCTTTAGCTTTTAACAATTTAATACAATTTTATAAGGAAACTTTTCTTAAAATAATTGTTTGAATGTAATTAAAACAAAATTACAAAATTTAAGATGGGTCAGGTACCTTGATATTAGTAAGATATTGGTTATTTAAGTTATCTGCTTGTTATATATAAAATAAGAATTGTTATATGTAATAAGATATGTAATAAGTTATATGTAATAAGATATTTTTCGCTAAATCTCTCTACCAAAATGTTACAAAAAAGAAAATAAAAATAAAAAATTGATAGATCTTATGAGTCGCAAAATATTTGACTATAAAATTTTTCAAAATCTTGTTATTGGTCTCGAGTCATTTTGAAGAATTAAATATTACTAGGCAAAAAAATCGTACATTTCCATCTAATGGAGAGATGCGAAGAAAAGAATGTGGATTCGAGAATATTTTTCCATGCAATATTTAATTTGAATTTTATATGTTTGAACAACGATGTTTTGGTAGTTTTTAAATAAGTATATCTCAATTTTCGTTTAACGTGATATCGAAATATATATTTCTTTGATAACTTGGATGTTTCGAAGATCTCACGTATTTTACAATCTATCTCATTAAAAATCCAACTGGTTTAATCATTATGAAAGATATTCATATAAAGTTTTATTTTAAACCAGTAATTGGGAATATATAGCATTTCTTAACTCTATTCTCTAATATTAGAGAAATGATAGAATATTTAAACAATCTCATATCAAATTAAAAGTTCTTTATTATACACGTATGACATAAATTTTTATCTCACAATCAGTCATTTTTATATAAATTTGTAATAATTCATCGTGCGAACAATGTGAATGGTATCTGTTTGGAGTTATCTGTTATATGTACAAATAAACGAGGAATCTAAGAGAATCTGCGTACAGAAACTCGTTGAAATAATGAGCAAGAGGGTTCTGTCTTGTCTGTTTTCCTTCGCTTCCGTGCGAGTTAGCAAATTGAGCAACTATGGCGCTCACCGAAGCGTTTCGTATTAGCGCACATTTCATCGAGGTATAATGACAAGACTACATTTTCATGCTTCTGTGCGATACTCTTACACAACTCCCGCGTCTCGTGACGTAATTTGAAATTTCAAGTAATTTCCGTAGAGCGTATCATTAATAGATACCTCGACATTTGTTCCTCTTTCTTATCATCGTTATTACACTTTGCAGTGCGCAATATTAGTGTCGTGGCGCCCTAATGCTCCGCGGAAGAAAGGGCGTTAACTCTCACTCTGCTCCCGTACCTCGCTGAACTTCTCTAATGCAGTATTTCGCGATTTGTAGTGTACATAATGATATTGAAATAAGAAGAAACTTTCCGTGAATGTCCAAGAGGCGAAATCCGGAGCTCGGAGCAGGATAGAACTTGCGTCGCCAACTTACTTATTACTAATCGAAGCGAATCTCTTCACGAGGAGAGAGAGAGACTCTCTCTCTCTCTCTCTCTCTCTCTCTCTCTCTCTCTCTCTCTCTCTCCACGCGTCTCTTTTTCTCCCGTAATGCCTTTCCTTCCTTCGGGTGTCCAACTTTCGCTTCACACTCTTCCGCCACTTCTTCGCGGCCCTTTCCTCACTTTGCAGACTTCAACATTCGCGCGCACGCTCGGGGGTGCTTACTTCTTACTATTCCGGGATACCTTCGAGAGCGCGGCTGCGAACTCGCTTCGCATCGATAATGCGAAACGTATATCCTGCCAATGGGGTGGAGGCGAGCCGATTTCTTGCAGGAAAAGGACGAGGGCGGGTACTCGGAGCACGGAGACGAAAAAAAAGGCGCGGGGCTGTCTTCTTACCGGAGACGTATCGAGCTGCGATTCCTTTCCAATTCTGAGGACAGAACGAATCTAAAGAGCGCCGGCAGCCGGAGATGAATATTAACGACTATCCGCTGGCATTTCGCTTTCACGGAAATGATTGGACATGGATACAGCGGAATTTCTAATCCGCTCGTTGTTTATATCGTTCGCTTGAAATTTCCACGGAGAAGCATATTGGGTTCTCGAGAGTACAACTCTTTTTGATTATGCAATCAAGTTCTTCCTCCGATTCTTTCACAGGGTGAAGGGATTTCTGGAATATTAAACGAAATATTCGACGAGGATCCGTTATTATATGCGTGACGACAAAGATCTCGTTAACCACAATGTTCGCAATATAGAAAGCGCGGACCGATCTCCTTATTTTACCGCGTGTGTCGTTCTTTCATCCGTTTCGGAGATTCCATTTTGTTTTTATTTACAAAAGTTCTGTTTCTCATATATTCGCGCTATGTCTAATGGGTTCTGCTTGAGCGAATATGGATGCGATGGAATTTCTAATCTTCTGGCCCTCACCATATTGTCATACCGCGTGCACGTTATTATCGGTATCGATCGTAGAGGGTAGACCGCTTGATTTTCGGGTTGAGCAGACGGTCGATCTCAATGCGGATTATAGACTGCCATACCAATTCCATTACCTGGCTGCACAGCCGGCCATGCAAATTTTCGTGAGCCGGCAGCACAACCGGATATGCAAATTCATCGGAAAAAAGGAACTACGGATATATGCGATTGCTCGACTCGACTCGAAACTCACTATGATTTATGAATTATAATCGCTCCGGATATATTCTTTTCTTTTATTCGGGTACAAGTCACCCCTTTCTCGTACCTCTATTTTAAAATTATTCAATCGTATCGATTCACGGTTTGATTTATTAATCAACTTATATTTATAAAAGTTTCATCTACGTTTTCATATTTAGGCGTGTGTTAGGATCTATTTTGTAATTTTTTAACTCAACAAAAAACATTATTTGGATCTTGGAATTTTTATTTAATAAAAAATTATTTGTGATAATTAAAATTTTATAAAAACAGAAAGACTTAGAAAAAATAATATAATTTAATTTAAAAAATTTAATACTCAAATTTTTGAAATTTTAAATTATATGACAATTTTTCTCTCTATATTTAAGATAACTCTTTACATTTTCAAGAGATGTATGTACTTTGCTGCTAAGTATTTATTAATATGTAAATTTATTCTCTCAATCCATTTATCTGTTTATAATAGTTGAAATTTTCTTGTTCATTCTTTTTGATATTTTGTAGTCGCTTTATAAATAATTCAAGAACGTACATGCCGTCGCGTACAATTTCCGTTATATTTGCTCGTATCTTCACGGCCGAACAGTGTCAACACAGCAACTATTTCGAACTCGGAGATGCGAGTCCATCTGTACTACAGTCGAGCAAATACACTCGCCAACGCATCTCGGATTATTTGTGATATATCTTGGCTAAAAGTAAGGAACGTGTTTAGAAATTGTAATAAGCCTAATTATTAGTTACACATATTTCTCAAAAGATACAGTCAATTTTTTAAATACGTAAAGCAATAGTCAATCAATAATTAAATATCATCATTAATTAAAAATTTAACATTAAAAAGATCGCAGTTTTATATTTTTAAAATTACAATCCTTATAAAATCCTATCTTTACAGAAAGATCTTACAGAAAGATTTTACGCACCAGCAATTTTTTATTTTTTAAATTGTAATTCTATGCATCACTCGTTATCTAAAATTATTTATGACTCTATGCGTAAGCAATTCTTTACTTAAAATTGTTTGTGATATAAGAAATTAATGTATAAAGAGAATATTTATTTTTTAATCGATTAATCAATTTAAGTAGGGTAGAGCGGGGTCAAAAGTAACGCGGGGCGAAAGTAACAACTCAAATATCTATAGTTAATACTATAGTTAATATCTATAATTTATACTCAATACCCAGACCGAGGCGTTCTGAGACACGTTATAGCTTGTTCAGCTTCATCCGTTAACCAACAGACGCATGCGCATCTATGCCTATAACTATAGATATTTGAGTTGTTACTTTCGCCCCGCGTTACTTTTGACCCCGCTCTACCCTATGTGGATTTACTGTTCCAACGGAAAATTGCGTTTCAAGTTCGACAAATAATTGGCGCGCAGTTTGCTAAATACAAAATTTATACAAAAATATTATTATTAGGCTACTTAAAATTCGGTCCGACCGAAGATGAAATTTTCTCTATTTAGACAATTTATTGTCCTTGCTGTAATTTATTAATAAAACTGTTCCGTGATTTGGCCATGGTGTTGTATATCAAAAATAAATACTTATAGAATAATATCATACAAGATAGACAGCTCATGACAAACTTAATACCGTGCTCATAATCGCGTTTTAAAAAGCTTATCTGAAATCTTGTTTTTGACACATCACATAGTATAAAAGATATATTTTGATAGTTAATTCGATATTCGTAACATCATATTTGTAATCGCAATTCAGTAAAGGAACTCGAACGAAGTTCGTCTTAAGACAGTCTGATCTCTATATTTTGCGGTCCAATGATCGATTCTTGGGAGAGGAAAGCGTCAAGACTCGAGAACGTGGGATTTTAGTGGATTTTATCTCGTTCTGCCAAAAGGAAGCGACGTCAGCGCGGCGTCGCAGTGATGGTATAAAAGAGGTACAGGACGTCGCGGCGCGTATATTGGGAACGGAGTAAGCGAATGGTGCGGGCGCACACTCGCCCTAGTCCTGATGCCACGTTTACGCTTCTTTTAGTGCGAAGTAATGGTATCGACGACCGAAAGTAGGCACTGACGCCGTCGGCGTAGATGAAATACCCGATCTCGGGGAAAGCGATATAGCCCGCGGCTTGCAGTTTTATTGCGCCTCCTCCGTACGGATATTGTCGGGCGACTCCAGCCCGTGAAATCTCTCCTGTAATCGTAACGACGTAAATCGTAAACGCGAGTTCCTCATTCGCTTCTCCGCGAAAGAGCGCATTACCGGGAACCGCCGCTTCCCGAAGGAACCATCCGGTCGCTCGTAAACGATTCGCCCTCGTCGCGACTTACACAGGCTTCCAAGAGAGATTTTTCCTCCCTCCGGTGTGTGTATTCAGGACGAAGGTTTCGATCCGAATTCGTCGAGTTGATCTACGATTAGCGACGAGACGAGAGTGTGCCCCCGGTACGGATTGAATTTACCAGCAACGACCGATTTCTCTGGGACTTAGGATATCGACATAAATTTATTTAATAGCTCCTTTGGGAGGTAGCAGGGGGAGGGGAGATAAATCTTACTTCTGGCGGTGAGAAACTTTTAGGTGTATTTGGTCTTCGCAACTTTACGTTGTATCGTTCTCGACGTTGTTCTTTTATGTTATTACGTAGTCGTTTTGCGTCAACATCGATATGTTCGTCAACTTTTTTTATACTTCTTAAATAAATGCGGTACGTCACGGAACCATATATATATAGATAAAATAAATACAAACTGATATTTTAAAGTGTTTTCATAAATATTTCCTGTACATACGCCACGTGTGATGTGCGAGCTTCGGTGAAACGTTAATAAAACCGGAGCGTTAATTGCTGAATTCCTCATTGATTAATAGCGCTGGAGGTGGAGAAGGGCAGGACCTAAGTGAGCCGACAATTTCAGAGGCGAGAGAAATAGCTGGTCTCTCCGCGGCGCGGAGATCTTTACACCGCGGAAATAATCCTGAGTCGTAATCGGTTGCGTTGTTCTTATTTTATTATTTAATATTCGTCACGCGCGATATTATCACGCGATAAAACGCGATGCGTCGCGCCGCGCCGCGCCGCGCCGCGCCGCGCCACCACCGAGATATTTCATTTGCGTCGGAGTTTTAATTAATACTCAAACACACTCTTGGATATATTTTACATAAAAATGGCTCTGCGAAGAATGGCTCTCGTCTGTTATACGGATAAATAGGCGTTGACAGGCGCGATCGATATCGGCCAACAAGCGATTTCAATTACATTTTGTTACCTCTTATAATGAGGCGCAGTTTAATCATCGTTGAATTACGCGAACGGGGGAATATCTCCGCCGTGTACCTGTGTGTTTGTGTAAATTGCTGTTACCGACATTGTGATAAATGTGTACGCCACTCGCGCTGATACGATGGCACTCTCGCTATTAACGATCTTTATGGTGTCAGTCAAATAACTTGGTAACTCGGCCTTACCCCCTCCACCCCCTCTCTCCCCATCATTGATTAATGGTTTTGCGGCGAGGGATCTTCAGAAAGTTTTGCAGCTTTGTGTGCGTGGAGGAAATATGGTGTGTATAACACGGCCCGCTACCGTTCCGCGCTATAATCCTCTATTTATAAACCGCTCGGCAATTTAAAAATCTTTAGAAAAATAGTGCAGTTCTTTATCAACCTTAAGTAAATCTCTGCCGGCAGAAAAGCGCATCCTCACAACTTCCTAACGTCGTCATGACACTTTTCCGGAGGTGTCCTTAGACGCGATTGAAAATCGCAAGGTGCAACGTACCTTGTATAATAAATCAGTTTTAACAGCGAGATTCCATATAATCCTGTGAAATTGTGCGCGAAAAGAATTTGTAGTCTAACTCTCTGACGCGACTTTCATATTATTGATTGCTTTATTACATAAAGACGTGCAGGGGCTCGCTGACCCATACGTTTACGAGAGATATCACTGTGAGTCATCCCTGCCGCGCTACTCGAAGGGGAACGAATTTGCTCTAGCAATGACGTTTACGTGCGGCTGCATGCGCGACGGGGGTTGGAAATAAGACACGCATTAAATCGGAGTGACAGGCGCGTCGCGCGGAGTGACGCGATCGGGAAGACGGATGCGAGACCATTTTCTGTAACTGGATAACGGCTATGCTTTTTCAGCTGGAACAATCGTAGCCCCTACGTACGGTTCCTCGGTGACTTCGGCTCGATACGGCTGCGAAGAGCACATAACTGTCGTTGGGCGACGTGATTCACGTAAAAGATTGCACACGGCCCGATACATTCATGGGGGGTCGCGGAACCATAAATGTTATTGTTGCTGTTAGCTTTATTACACTTGCCTCGAGAAACACGTTCCCTCCAAGAGCCGCCGCGTTTTGTTGTCCGCGCAATCGTATCTCGTGAAACTGCATATATACGACTATTCGAGATTAAATATTCGCCATGAGAGAGCTACGATGGGTAGGGAGATTGCATAATATGTTTTATAAAATGCTTGCAAATCAAAACGATACACAGAGCTGAACTTGCAATATCAATATTGCGCGCGCGTATCGTATTTGTGAGTCGCTATTATACGTCACAATCGAATACGCTTCTCGTTTCTCGTCTCTCGAATGCATTTCTCGTCTTCTTGTGATTCAGTAATTTTGCATTTGATAGAAACCTTTGTATTGTTAGACAAAGGATGAAAAAGCACGGCAGACTTTGTGCCTCGTTAACTTTGAGAATGCGTGACTCGGTCGATTTGCCACTGCGTTACTCGCACACAGAAAGAGTATTTACGCCTACTCGCTCGTCGTTCCATTTGGCTTGATCAATGAACTTTGTTCAGTTCAATAATATCGCGCGCGACTCGCGTATAAGCACGCTTGACGATCACGCGCCACAATCGCGGCAGATATATCGAACTAATGTTCGCTCCAGTTCCATGGTTTCCCGCCGTCGGAGATGGCATGATCGTATTACTATCACGATGCTGCATTGATTCGATGTCATGAGTAAGCGCCGATATATATGACTCAGAAAGTATTCTCGCTACTGTGACGGACTTTCTGTTTACCGATGCTCCTAGTTTA
The DNA here is from genome assembly GCF_030848795.1 of Temnothorax nylanderi. NCBI lineage: Eukaryota > Metazoa > Arthropoda > Insecta > Hymenoptera > Formicidae > Temnothorax > Temnothorax nylanderi. Next base: position 125,511 of record NW_027249294.1, on the reverse strand, counting down.
TCTCTTGAAAAACATCAGTTTTCACGGAAACACGCCTGTAACGTATCTAAGTCGAACTTACGTGTTCGTTACAAGTTTGATGATAGCTATTTATTCGCTCGCGATCGCTGAGTATCTCGAAAACTTTCTAGAAAGATACACATAGAAAAGAAAAAGAAACGTTTACAATTCGTCCAGTGTTCATAGTTTCCTAAGGCATGATGTATTATCACGTCGCTGAACCGGAATAACAAGATTGTAATACACAAATCAGGAGTTTCGGAATTAAGCCAGAATAAGTTATTAGCATATTGCAAAGAAAAATAATTGCCTGATATCTCAAAACTCGACACAGTATTGGTTAATTAAAATTAAGTCCTGTTTTCTTCTTGATAAAATTTATAGATATGAGTTTATTATTATTATGGACATGTGACTAGCTAGTAAAAATATTCAGGAAACAATAGAATTAGTTTTCTATATTAGAAAAAGAGACATATTATTTTTCCTCAACGATTAAAGGTAATTCTTAAAGATGACAAGGTCAGAATAGAGTGGCACAGCGAAGTCGATGAATACTTACGATGGCCGTACGGTGGTGATTCGCCAGTGATGGATGCGATACGCGGCGTGTCCTCGGAGATTTCGATGTCCGCCGATTTTCGATAAACGTCTGAAATGGAGGCCGTGCAGCGCAGACGTAAATATCCTTTGTGAAACATACTGTTTGTCACTTTAAACTTGATCGACGAGACTGTAGATCGTTTCTCGTTTTCATGAAAGACACTGTCATTCTGTATCAAGTATAGCCCATTACTCTCGATCTGAAACAACAAGCGGCATAAATTAATGCTTACTAGATTTTCTCAAGATATTTTTAGTGGCGCATTTAATGACAATTATATCACATTTTGTAATTTTAATCTTTATTTATTCTTTTCAACTTAATTGTATATTTGAATCTTTTTTATCGAATTACATAAAAGCTTTCAATGATAGAAAATTTATTGTACCGTAAAACTTTTATCTTTTAATATGGCACAAATTTTCTCGGAATAAGTGTACAATTCGAAAAGTACTTCGTTCTCGTACATAATTTAACCGAGCTATATAACCGTCCGAGCTATAATCTCAAATAATTAATAGATCGCGTTTAGTGCTTATGGAAAGTCCTTTCATCATTTATTCTATGTAACTGCGCGGGTATCGAAATATCTTCCGCATTTACTATCGCGTTCCACAAAGGGAATTATTATTGCCGCCTGCTAAGGATATCATGCGGTTATGTTACCCTTAATGCAGCTTTGTCTTTTGTCTCACTCATTTAACGTAGCTGCGTCTTTTGTCTTCGTGAACGAGAGTAAAATGGAAAAAGGAAGTGCGCAATGAAGTCGGGAGGTCGCCCAGCGTTATTACTCCGAGGAACAAACGTGGATGCGTATCGAGTTTAGCTACAGTAACGTGATTCTATGTGATACGTGTACTATAAAATTTCATGGACTATAAAGTTAGCGTCGACACACGGCTTTTCTCCAGAGTTGTATTTTTACTTTTTACATATACACACAACCTTTCTAGATGCATCGCAGAGAAGGGCGATCTGTTAGCATTTCAAAATATTTTCACGGTTCATCAATTTACTAAAAACACTTGTCTGTTTACAATGCGTACATGTTTTTTTATCGGGAATAAGAATAGCAGATTTCGATTGTCTGGATACGAATAATTTGAATTCGTATCTTTAAATTTAAAATTCAAATAGCATTTAAAATCTAGTTATAGAACATTATATTAAAAAACAGAATATTACAAAACAGAATATTACAAAATGGAAATGCGCGCGATAGGTGATTAATGAACGATTATCTTTTATGGATGGCCAAAATAATAAAGAGTTGTACAGCTTAAAAGATTTTTGGTAAAAGTATCATTTTTGCCGTTTTCGAGTTATTAATGTACGCGTCAATGTCAGTCGCGTCGCAGCAAAAATATATAATGCGTTGTATGATCTGTAATAAATACACATAAAAGGGACCTTATTTTATATACGACCGAGGGACTACTTTCAAGAAGAATATATGGCCGAGAAGAAACGAATTTGTCTTCGATCGTCCGCTGTGTTACGAGAGAACAAGAACACCCTGAGAACTCCGAAGGCGACGTTATCATTTGTAGAACAAACAAGGACATACATCATGTCCGCGGGCATACAGTGTCACGTGCGGATACAGGCTACATCCATAAAGCATAAAGCATGAAGCTGATGCCATCACAGATGCCATCTTCTCTCACACCTTCTTTTTTTCTTTCTCTTTTTATACGTCACGAGAGTGCCATGCCGGTGGAATTTCTTCGCGTACGTGTAGTTTCCGAGTCTAAAGTGCATTACCTACGTCACCTACGTGCGATCTTCATATCGCCGAAAACGGATTTTGATGATGTTATTCGCATATAGGTGTCCCTAATGTGAGGGATTGATTGACACATTGTTTAGCGCTATAGAGTTTCGGTTGCGGCTTGCTTTCGCCTGCCTCATTGTCCTTGTAAACGTAATATTCTCTGCTTGCCGTGCGTACATTTTCCACATAGCATATACATTCCTACGGTGTACTGTAGATCTTGTGCTCCACAATAAAGCTACTATATTTGTCTCCATGTCTGGGAGCGTATGCGGATGGAATCTAATATTGCGTGTAGTAACTAAATTTACGCGATTATATATGCATGATGCATGATTTTGAATATATAAGACATACAGTTTATTGTACAGATCGTCATAATTTATGCGATATGGGAAATGTTGAAAAACAAAACTATTTATCAATTTATATAAATCCAAAATTTGCTAAATTATATGTTTATTTCACTACGAAATGTGTTGCACAACTAAATTAAATTATCTCCTCTATTTTATTTGGGTAATTTTTATTATTATTTTACATTATGAATTTTTTGTGTGTATGTGTGTGTGCGTGTGTGTATAAGTGCGCTCGCACGCGTGCATGCATGTATATATTCACTGTATAATTTACTACGCAACAGTTTTACGAATATTTCCAACCGATCAGGCAGGAGAACTTTCGAAATGGAAATCAGGCGCATAGAAAACACAGTGAAAGTCCGAAAATTGCATTCGAGTCTCGAATTTACGAGAATGCACGTGCTGTGCGACTAGGGATTATTTGCCCCGAAATATTGGTGGATGTTTCATATGCCGGGGCAAAGCTTTCCGATGGAACGCGGGAAGCAAGGCGGAAATATTGGCGGCGAGAAAATATGAGTGAAAACTTGATTTGAGATAGGTGGAACCGAGGTAGAGTTTTCTTGGCAACGGATCAAGCGCATACTTATATACCTGCTACGCGGACAAATGTATGTGCTAGTTATGTACGTACTCACATGAGAGAAAAAAGAGAGAGAAAGAGAGGAGAGAGCGGAAAAGAGGGAGGAGGAGGAGGAGAGAGAGAGAGAGAGAGAGAGAGAGAGAGAGAGAGAGAGAGAGAGAGAGAGAGAGAGAGAGAGAGAGAGAGAGAGAGAGAGAGAGAGAGAGAGAGAGAGAGAGAGAGAGAGAGAGAGAGAGAGAGAGAGAGAGGAGAGAGAGAGAGAGAGAGAGAGAGAGAGAGAGAGAGAGAGAGAGAGAGAGAGAGAGAGAGAGAGAGAGAGAGAGAGAGAGAGAGAGAGAGAGAGAGAGAGAGAGAGAGAGAGAGAGAGAGAGAGAGAGAGAGAGAGAGAGAGAGAGAGAGAGAGAGAGAGAGAGAGAGAGAGAGAGAGAGAGAGAGAGAGACTAAAAAAGGATAAAAATGAAGGATAAGCAGGTGGTCAGTCAATCAATGAAAACGATTTTCTAACTCACTAATCGGTTTTTCTGCATTACATGGAATCGTTCGCCTCGATAAGAGTTTTCTACGTTTTCTAAATGGACAAGTCTCGAACGAAATTCCCAGGAAAAGGAAGATCCCCGCCTCTTATCTTGGTCCTCTAATTTCTTTTCTTTTATCGACGTAAGAGTCGTTTAATTATCTTCGTCTGACGTCTCACGGGCGTTCCCGAATTAGCACTGCGCTTCACGGTATTTTTAATTCCTAATTGTTTTCTGGAGACATCGTGTTCATTGAAATTCATAAACGCAGTGATTTATTGACGCATGAGATATTTCATTTCAATGAAATTGTCGGAATGTTATTATCAATAAATAAATCAGATTATATACAAAATAAATTAGGTAATACAATTTTGCAGAGTAAATTATACATTTATGATATTTTTGTTACCTATAAAATTCATGTTAATTTTATTTATTATTTGCCAATATATTTTCTTAATAGGAAAAAGTCAGATTGAGATAATTAAACTATGACAAATCAGATTTAATAAAATATATAATCAAATGGAAATTATGGTTTGAAAATTATCTCATTAATATACATCAATGTACAACATTAATAAATTTATTGATTATATTAAACGTAACATTATTAATACGTGTTACGTGCGGGCAAAATAGAGGGGCAATTAAATATTGCCGAATAATTGAATCGCGGGTGAATCAAACGAAAAGTGTGGCCGCAATAGGGGAAAAGTGTTCCGTTAGGACAACTACGGAGGAAGTTGTCAACAATAGTGCTTAGAATCAAGGAAAGTAAGCGGGGTGACACACGTCATGGGTGTGACGGGAGGGCGAAAACCGAAAATAGAGAGGGGCGAAACGACGACCCTTGTGCACTTTCGGCCGGAATGCTTTCACCAGGGTGGAGCCATTGTTCCGCTCGCCGCCGGAAATGTGAATTTTCACTTACGCTCGTCCAAACGCGGTCGTTGCTTACTCCGCTTCGTTTTATTTCAAAAGCCAAGTGATTCAATTTTCACGCGCTCTTCCAAACGTCTATTTAAAATTGCTAGCACTTGTTCGTTATTACGAGCTAAGTTCGGAATTTCTTCAACACTAATATCCCTACGCTAATATTTTATTTCTAATATCATAATGTTCAATATCAATTCTTATTATAATTTTTGTTGCAAATTAAATTAAATTAATAATATGGATTAGCACCAATCTTTACTCTATTACATTAAGATCACATAAAAACATTTCTCTGTATATTTTTTTATTTACCACAATAAAGAAGTAAATTAATGAGCAAACTAAATGCGATAGCACAATTCACAAAATTAAAAATACTTTATTTGTAAAATAATTATTGTTTATGCAACAGCAATATTTTTCATTTTTATAATATGATTTTATGATACAATTATTTTGTATTGGTTTTAATGTAAAATATTATGTTTTGTAAAGAATAAAGTTATTAGATAGTATAATTCATTACAAAATCAAAAATTTATTCATACAAGTTAAATATAAATCATTATATACACACATGTAGAAGTATGTAGATAGATATTTCACAAAATATGCATGCATTACGAGAAATGTATTAAATAGAGAGAGCTATCAATAAAAAATTTGAAGACCTTTTATTATTCATATATACGTGGCTGAATCATTCAATTATTAACAAATCATATTAATTTCTTACAACGCGTACGTTCGCAATATTTTCACCCATCACGAGGATATGAAACGTTATCTTTCTGAGCGAGAGGCGATGTGAAATCCCAATCCGAGGCGGTAGAAATCAAATCCAGCAAGATTCGTTCGGATACATTCGCACATGGTTAAAGGGTACGGATGCCTGGTATGCAAATAAATTGTTATTTCGCGGTTTTCGTTAAATCAACTAAATTATTCCGTTAAATCGCTGCACCGCGCCGTTTCGCCGTGCTGACGTTTTCCCAGTTTCACCGGCCGAAAGTGAGTTACGCCGTTTCAATCGTCAGAATGAAAAGTGTCAAAGGACGGCATAAATCTGCTCGTTCAAAAACAAAGCACCCGGCCTCTGAAAACGAATATTCAGTGGAAAATATCGCGCCTCTCGTGCCCCGGTTATTTAAATCAATGGTATTTTCTGCGAAAGCAATGGATCCGCTCGTCAAGATAAAGGCCCGCGATATTGGTTTTTTCTTTTTCCATTTCACTAGATATAGTTTATATATAATATATATATTTAGGCTCTGTACATATATATAGAGCACAAATTTCGAGCCTGTTTTCTTAAATGTGGAACTGTCCCGTTATGTCAATGCGATTAAAACTAAATTAAGTCATAAAGCAGCAGGTCCATAAAATACTGCGAATGAAAGTACGTAACGGCATAACTTGTTAACGCAGTTATAATGCCGATCTCGGGGAAAATTCAACGGAATACAATTTTAAAAGAAAGAGAGCGCGAGAAGGAGAGGAGTGAGAGAGAAGGAGAAAAATAGAGAAAGAGACGGGTACACTTAAAACATTTAATTGGGGCGTTAAGGGCAAAACTTCGCCGATCGATACATGGGGCACTCGACGATTGCAGAAATACGGATGAGCAACTATACACTTAATCCTCTCACCGCCTGTCTTTCACTCCTCTCTCTCTCTCTCTCTCTCTCTCTCTCTCTCTCTCTCTCTCTCTCTCTCTCTCTCTCTCTCTCTCTCTCTCCCCCTTTTTGTTTTTTTGTTTCTCCTGGTACGCGATCGTAGCTCGTCTGACGTTGCACTCAACAGGAGAGCTCTACAGATTACTAGCGTACGAAGCTTTTCCACTTGAAGGTTCCTCGAGATTTATCTACTTTATGGAACGAAAGGCCCGGGCACGTCTTTATAGTTAATCACGCGATCGTATAACACGCACGTATCTCGTTTGCGTTAGCTCAAAGTAGCCATCCAATAAGCTCACCAATAAGCTGTTATAATAATACAAAAGTACCATACAAACATATCTACGTGCACATACGCGTGTGTTATGGAACTTTTATTTTAATTAATATTTTCATTATGTCGAGTTTTGTGCTACAATAAACAGCTCATATACCGAGATTCTTGGATATCCGCGAGAATTTCAACAAAATCAAACAAAACTCGCGCAAATGAATGTTTTTCACATGAAAATATACGAATAACGAATAGCGATACAGAGAGCGAGCCTGCGATCTCATATCTATCTATAGCAATAATTTGACCAATGAAAAATGTACGCGTGTTTTGTTATGAGGGTGATTCAATTGAACGTAGTATTTTGCGCGAGAAATTATGCGTGGAGCTTTTCGTCCAGGCATCATGAAAAATTTATCGGAAATATCACGGTGATTGAAAAAATGTATGTGACAAGTTAAACACCATTGTACGTGAAGTACAAAAGATATTTACACGTGGGTATGCAAAATATATTCAAAATATCAGAACATTTAAATAATAATTCGCTCGCGCGGCCATTAAAAAGCGACGACGAAAATCAGACGTGTTGCAGCGTGAAATTCTAATTTCTGCGAATTAATTTTGCACGCTTTACAGCGTACTGTTGCAAAAGTAAAAATATTTGACTTTGTTTCCACAGTAAGAATTAATTTTCATAGAACTTATTATATGAGATTAATATAGAATCTGTACATAAGCTGTTTCTTTTGAAAGTGATATAGGTCCACTTTTTAGTATTGAATTTAAAAAAAAAAGATAAAAATCAGTAGAAGAAATAAGCTTTAATTTATTTTTTTCAAAATTTGACTTGTATCATTTTTAGACAAAACAGTTAATAATTGTTATTCATAAGAAAATGTGCACATCGAGAAATAATTTACTGGCAAAACGATTGGTCACGTCTCACGTCATCTTAATTAACGTCGATACAAATTAATAATTCCGAAATAAAATTCCATCCAATGGATTTAGTTTATTGACAATCCTGTCGGCTATGCGAACGTGCACAGAATGTTCCAAAGTGACAGCAACTACAGTTCATCCTTTATTAAACTTCGATATTAAATTATGACGGTAAACTGGGGATATCAAAGTTTATATGAAATACGAATAACATATTTCGATGGCTTTTTATAGAACGGAAACATGCCGAAGCTGCGAAATTCCGTTTCTCCATTTTTCTATCGAAATTTCTCTCGCTCGCCATCCGTAACAGGGTATTTTTTTACGCAAAGCTACCTCTAGTATGACAGTTGCACCATTGAATTTTGCAATTTTATGGCTACATTTTTAAAGATTCTCTATATAATAACTTCCTTTCCTTATCTAGGTCGATTATTTCTTCCCACAAGCTAATTCTGCTAATTGATCAATTTGCATGCGAAATCATGTTACGCGCTACCAAATTTGCTAGAAGCGCTGCGTCGAACGCGTCGCGATTCTTTTGTTTAAATCCCGCGAATTGTAATCCCGATATCGGTGCGGTACTCGAGGAGAGAAGCCCTCGAGTGAGCGATAGAGGAACGGCGGGATTGACGTAATGGAATGGGGGATTGGGGGATGGGGGTGAAACAGAATGGAATATAGGCGCGATCCTCGGGCCTTTCGCCGCCCGCGCAACTCTAATCATCCAGTAAGGTCACGTAGCTACGACTACGTCGAGACGTATATAGGATGGCGAGGAGGCGATACTTACGAGTTCTCCGTTGAGCTTCCACGTAACCTCGGGGGCGGGCCGGGATTTGCCTGAGGTGCAGTTCGCCTGTAGCGTCTCGCCCATTGCTATGCGCTCCTTCTCGGTACGAATCGCAGGATCCGTTTTTGGGGCGTCTAAGGCATAATAATTATGTCGTTTAGCACATGCGACTGCTGCCACGGCACTAACTCGACACCTGGCGACACGCCAACGGCGCCGGGGGCGTCACAGAGCGTACCGGAAACACTTGAACAACGACCCCCGTCATGCTTGGTACTGACGACTAGGGCTAGTGTTTCCAACGTGTCCCCCGGGCCCCGACACCGCTGCTGCGCGCATTTTGTTTAATAATTTGTAATCTACGTCACGTCGTGATATCCCTACAGAAGCTGTATGTGCTTATTTGATATACGAGATTTTCCCTCGCGCAGAGACAGCTGGGTGTAATAGCTTACGAATAATAATATATTCTTCTTTAGAAATTCGAATTCTTAAGGAAATTACGATAAAATATTTACCGTAATTATGTCCACAATAATTTGATCGCTATTAACCCTCTGACTACTCTATACCCTATCATAACTTTCTTATCGCACGTACTTTAGAGATATTAACTTGCTGAGAATTTTATTTTTTTATCTAGACTTAATCGATCGTGTTCTATAAAGCTTCAAGAAATATAGCAAATATATGTGTATATTATATTTTAAATAAAATAAAAATTTAAAGGGAATTACAAGAATATCGGGAAAAGAAGCATAGATTCAGTGTTTGTCTATTAGAAATGGGCGACATGTATCTTATTGGAGCGTCATAAAGCACATCGATTTTGCTTAAATCTTGTCTTACAGTCGATCGTTGATCCCTATGTTGCTTACGAAATGTATCACTTCGAAATCGAGTACCGAGATGAACGGAGAAAACGCGTGTATATTTCGGACAACCCCGGAACGAGCGATTTATCTTCGACTACTACGGCAAAAAGTTAAAAAAAGACATTTTCAACAGTCGACACGCGCACGTACTTACCGACTACTTCCATCTTGGCCCTTTCGATCAGCGTGTGGTAGGAAGGGCTGCCTGCGGACACCTCGCACTTGTACATCCCGGTAAGCTCCCTGGACACGTCCACCAATGTTACGTCGTGCGAGTTCGATTTGGAGACCTGTAAAACGCGAAGCTTGATGTACCGTACTCCACCTATGCCCCGTTCTCCACCTTCGCCATTTTGATCTTCCACACCACGATCCGTCTCATCCTTCCGCAGCCTGGTTTTTAGCGGCGCCGTTACGCCGCGCAACGAAAAGTTTCGACATTTTCCACGATAGAGATTCGCGTCAATAGTTAGGGACGCTCCCGCGCACAACCGCAATTTTCCAACCTTCTATCACGCGGGAGGTATTCTTATGCAGATAAAATTTGCCGATATGAAATTATTTTCGCGTGATCTCGTAAGAATTCATACAGAACTTTAGCGAACGTCTACATTTAACATTTTCCAATGTTGCTCCAATTAAACTTCATGCTCAGCGATCTTCCCGAGTTGGGAGAAAGTTTGTCGAAAGCAGTGAATAAGACGCGAGGAATATTCATTACGAATGGTTCACCGCCTCCAGGTTAGTTAACGTTCTTTTATTCTGCCTCACGATAAGGTTGTCGCGATTACAAAATAGCAAGACGACGGAAAAGTAAATTTTCGTGGAATTGGTTATCAGTCGTGCTTGCACTTAGTTATCCCGTCGCGTCCACCGGTTTGGATAGGAGAAGGAAGACGGTAATAAGTATTGATCGTGCATTCGGGCAACTTCGCTAAGAGCGCGGATCCCGGTGAAACTGTCACTGAAGAGTAACGCCGTTCGCGAAGATTCCTTTCAAAACGACATTCCTCGGAATGCTTTTACAGACGTTTGAAGGAGGTGGGGGAGGGAGGGGAAGATCTGACGGTGCGAGATATAGATTACAGCACGGAAAAGAATTTTTTATTGAAACATCTTTGGTGAAAGCATCACGTCTTATTGTTAGCTATCTCTTAGGTGTCGGAGAACAAAAGACGAAAGTTTCTTGTCTTCCAATATCGGTGACATATCATTGATTCGAAACACGTGTATATATGGCGTCTACGTCAGAAATAACTTGGCAGCGTGCTTTGACTTCATATGCTACTTTCCGAATATGCCGAGAAAACATGCATATTTACTACGAGAACTTCGCAACGTGACATTTTTTCTGAAAGTGTTAAAATTTCATATAAAAAGTTAGCACTGAAATAAAGACATGCTTAGCAAGTTTTGAACGAAAATGAAATTAAAGTAAAGCATAACTTTGCAATAGCTTAAAAACAAATAATGATTTAGAAAATACAATAGAGACATATATTGATAAGCAAAATAATAGGAATATATATTGTGATAAGTTGCAACTCTAATTTAATTATTTATACTTATAATTGAATTTTGTGGAATCTTTTTCTCTCTCGTATTATTATCCGCGATAAATAAATTGACGTCTTATTACAAAGAAATTCCGTTCTCTCTAAAAAAATTTCAAATTTGCGAGGATTAATCTAGCGCCCGTATCTCTTTCTCATTCGATGTCCGCGTCAAATCCTCCTGGTATTAAGCATCGCCGATATTGCTCTGCATTTTGTACCGCTGATCGATTTTACATCCGAGCCTTTCCACGTTTAAATCTGGATCCTACGATCCGTCCGTGCTCGTTTCTTTTTGCGACACCGCTCTCTTCCTCTTCGCAGGCATTTATATTCATCGCGGCGAGCGTCTCCGCCTCCTTTACAAACTATATCGGATGAGGGGACAGGTCTTTTTCATCGTTTCTTCCGCTTCTGGCATCGGCATGGACGAGATGCTCGATGAAAAATAACATTGAAAAGGGTTGCGAGTATTCGGATCTGCCGGGGCGGAAACTGCGGCAGACACGTGTTACCTCCTTTTATGAAAAGTGTGAACATGCATCCCATTTTTCAGTCCGCATTCTACATTCTTGATTAAATGAAGTCACACGAGCGTTACATACATGCATGTACATAACGTATGTTAAAATCTGTACCGATTTAAATATGGATGGCAACATAAAGATTTCGATATTGTTCATATCGCATATTGACTTTACTTTCAAATATCAAATCTGAATTTGAAGAGAAACATCTTAATATATTTGATAACATTAATAGATTTTAAATAATCAGCAATGAATAAATTTTTTACGTCAATAATTTAATTTGCATCATTTATATATCGATCGGAAAATTAACATTTCTAATGCTACGACAAAATGCTTTCGCAAATATCACTTGTACTCAAGTAGAATTATACTCAACTATATATGTTTGATTTTTTTTTCTTTAAAAGCCCGCGGCAGCAATATTCGAGATTTTATTCTTTGTATTTGTTAAAACGCTACGAGGGTACAAGCGAGCTATTCTCTCTCGATTCATCGATTACATCGCAGTAACAATAGCTCAATACCGTTACAAGGTATTACGGACCATGACTCACGTGGAACAAATATCGCCTATTCTTATATCGACTGAAAATACTCGGTTGGAGATATACGAGCCAATCGGGATAGACGATAGAAACTTAATCGAATAGTGAAAAATTATTATCCTAAATCTTCGGGCGCGCACACGAGAGAGCGGTGATCGCATCTCACGTACTACCGAACGTTCGTACGAAGCCATTTCTCCGTCGAGTTTAGCTTGGCGATAACGCGACGATAATCGGTAAGCGGAGTATTGTTAAGTGGTCCTATAAAAAGACGAGTTCACCGATATGGCTGCTAAACGATCGCGGTAAAGCGGATAGTGATCTCATTGTAACTGCCGCGACATCGGAAGCGAATGACCGCGAAGATGCCTTCCGAGTCCACTATTGGCTATTTGCCGGCGTTGATCGTTGTAAATTCTCCGTGTAAAGATTACGCGGATATACTTGCTGTTCTATCTGACTCAGGATGCTTTATACGCTCATGAAAATTCCCAGCCTGGCTTATTCCTATCCTGTCTCTCAGCTCGAGCCGAGCTTAAATCTTGCGCGACTTTGCTCTACTCTTATACTCCTACGTGTGTCCCGCCGTAATTCACCGAGCAGTCATTCCCCGAATTAATGCTCATTCGTTAAATTGTTCTAGAAGTTATGCATCATGTGGGGAATTGCCGACAGTTTAATGTTACTAACCATCCCGCATTCGGGTCTTTCCGAAATAACACTGTTGATGTAATAGGGATTAGAGATGCGAAAATCATGTTCCGGTGTCACTTTCTCAAGCGTATTGCGAGGCGCGCAGAGTGAGAATCTTGTAAAATAACTCCGAATACAAAGTTCCAGACAGTTGGAAAAATTGAATCCTTGCTGTCCCACTTGAATGAAGAATCGTCTTCAGATGAAAGTCTCTGTATTTGTAACGTCAGCGTCACAGCTTCTCTCGATAAGTTTCTTTTCCCATATCATTTTCCTCCTCTCATCACCCTTGTCTCACGCCTAGAAATATTCACGACTCCAGAAGTCACCTGACACTTTTCAAGCGAATTCCACCTCGCTTTTCCACCGCTATTTCCACGTTGCCTCTTGCCTGTTCCTTGATCGCCTCTCTCTCTCTCTCTCTCTCTCTCTCTTTCTCTCCTCCATCTTGTCTTCCTCTGTTTTTCTCACCCTCAATAATTCATTTACACTTCCATACATTATGCTCCTCGCTCTCTGCAATGTTTTACCGATTGTCCGATCACGTTTTCTCCCGCCTGTCCCCTTCATCCCTCACCCTGAATCAGCATTATCTGCTATATCATCTTTCACATCTCTTTTCTACGTGATGCTTTTCCTCCCTCTAAACTTCTGGCCCACATTTGCGGTCTGCACGACCACCTCTTTGCCCTAATTATCAGTGAAGCACGTCACCGATCCCACGAGAGTATTTTCCTGCAGGACTTCCTTTGAGTCGTCGAACAAAGGGCTACGGGACAGAAAGCAAAAAGGAAGCCAGCGCTGGACGCTATTAAATGTACACGCTATACCGCGGTTATATACGTCTTCCTTGCGCGTGCGGTGTTTCATCTAATTGTAAGATATTTATTAGCTAAATTATATTGCAAACTGTGAAATTTATAGGAAGAGAGCGGATATCAGCGAATGATTGGTTAAAAGTTGTTAAGTTATATATTTTTTTCTTAAATAAAGATATTGAGATTTTCTGTCCATATTTATCTCTCGAGTGTCGACTAAAATCAAACTTTTTGAACTCGGTTAATTTTACGTGAAAAATATATACAAAAATTTGAAGCTAAAGAAAAAAACAGAAGATTAATAACATTTAAACTACTAATAATCACTAGTTCCAATAAATCTAGAATAGTTCGTCAAGCTATACATTAGAATTCTTAATCGCTACATAGATTAGATTTAAGCCATCGCATATTTATTAAATTAATGTAAAATGTACGTGAATACATTGCAATGCCAGAAACTCTCCGCGTTTCTCATATATACTCAATAGAGGCAAGCATGCATCTAGGATTAATCTCTAACATTTTTCTTCGACGCGCGCGCGAGAACGTTATACAAACCTACAGGATATTGCTTTCGCGCCGAGTGCTCTTTCTTGCGGAAAGGGGGATTCCATTTTCTCGAGCGTCGGAAAATTTAAGGAGAGTCGCACCTTAAGAGGACGCGAGAAAAAAGGACGCGAGAGCGGGAAGGACGAGCGAAAAGGGGGAGGGGGAGGGGGAGCGGGCGGATTCGCGACGCGATTGCGGCGACGTTGAATCGACGTCCGTAAAACACGGAACTCGCTTGACCCAGGTTCAAGCCGTGTCGCGGTCGTAGTACATGCCATAAATCAGTCTATCGATTCTCTTCCTCCACCCGGCACCCGCGAGGAGGAAACTTTTGCCTTCGTCGTGGCCATACCGGCGGAAAAATGGAGGCACCCCCGATGCATGGGAGATTAGAAAGGGCGGATGGGGAGGGGAGGGGGAGGAAAGGAAGATCAGTTGTCCAGGGAGCAGGCAAGAAGTTTCGCCTTCGGCGAGAGAGCGCGACCAGATCTTCTCTCTTATCGAATCTACTTACAGGCTGTGTTTTCCGTAGAAAAATAGATTACGGTCGGATCGGGGCGCGAGTCGCAAAAAGATAGCTCGTCGTTTACTCGCGAGCGCAAAAATCGGGCCGGCTTTAGTTCTTATCTCTCGACGACTCTTCAAAAGAGAGAGAGAGAGAGAGAGAGAGAGAGCTCGTTTGATAAATGGATCTAACAGCGCATCGATATGCGCATCCCTCGGAGGAATACAATTTATGATACACGTCATACAGCGAGAATACAACACGTTGCGATTTAAGATATTAAGCAATCAAACTTCAAGTTTCTTTGTGTTATTTAAGTTACGCAAGTCGTTTTGCTGAAACTTGAATGTCGATAATTAAATTCAATATAACAATATAAAATTGTTAATTTCGAAACTTGAAACTTTAATCTTATTTATTTAAGTACGGCGTAGGATTTTTTTCATGGATTTAAGACTGATTTCGAGTAAACTCCACGTGTAATGTGAACACCATGGTATTACCGAGATTAGTATACCTAGTAAACTTTCACGAAAGTATTATTAAAGGGATAAGTTTTTTATCGCAAGTTGTAATTGAGAAGTTGTAATAAAGATAAACCTGCTCGGTGATTCGGTTATTACTTTAAGAGGGGCACTGATTATACTCAATCTGAAATATGCGGGACGTCTCAGAATCATCTTATTACTTTTCTTAGCTACTGATTATTTGAACAATTTTTTCACAATTTGATTGTATGCAAACTTTATTCATATTTTAACACTACGCGGATACCGTAGGTCTTTTAAGACACAGTCGATTTTTTTTCGTATTTTACAGTTTTCTCCTGACGTTTTAACACTTAAAAAAAATTGCAACAGTTCCGGCCTTATATAAGTATAGAAATAACTTTTTGAAATCTTAAAGATAATATTTAAATTTCTATAGATTGTTTGTAACACAGAAACGCTTTAAAAAACTCTTTAGACTCAAAAGTCCCAGAGATTTTTTACGCATAATTGAATCTATAAATGCAGAAAGAATGTGGGAACTGACGATTATTGCTCTTTACAAAAGATGAAAGAAATTTCTAAAACATTTCATTTTTTTATAATTAAATAATTGAAACTTTTGACGAATTTTATACTCTTAAAGATGTTATTCAGCCATAAATAATTCAGATAAATTTTGTGTTCTATCAATTAGCGATTGCAAATCTATTTTGCCATAACTCGACTTTCCCTAAATGATGAGAATTTTCACATATTTGTATTTGTTCATAAATGTAGGATATTTGATTTTAAACCAATGTTGGCCAAACGTATGCTAGCCATTTACGTGTATAATTGCCGAGTCAGATATCTATTTGTCTATATCCTTTTTTATTATATAAAAGTCAAATTATAACGAGCCCGCAAAACGGAGTCATCCTTGTGCGCTGAAAGAGTAAGGTAGTGAAATCGACGTGCACTGCGAAAATTAATTGTGCGAATTTTGTCGAATCCGGAACTCACTTATTATTACTGTATTTTATATATAATAAATATACATTGACACTACATAAATTACTCACATTGACTTGTATGTCAGACACTTTGTAAGTGGCGTAGGGTGGTTTGCGGTCGGGTTTGAAGTGATAAAATTCGTTATCATTGAAATGCCATTGTATAGAGTACAAAGGTAAGCCTTCCAGATCGTAATGGCATGACAATGTTACGGTATCGCCTGATCTCACCATGGTCGGTACGTTTATCGTCAGATCTTTCAAACCTGTTGCACCTGCAAACAATAAAAAAATCTCGCTATGAAAGACGTTCGATCGATGCGTATATAATAGTATTTCTTATTTATGTGAATAAAGAGTATTTATTGACATTGAATCATAATGAACAACAATCGTGATTATAATTCGCAAAGTGCCCACGGTTCATGCATTATTCTAGCAATGCATTTACGTATAGCCAATAGACGCGATGCGTTTGATTGATATGCACGCTATCTCTGATTTTAGGATTAAGCGCCGGTTAAAAAGTGGGACAGTCATAAATAATTCAGGTAAATTTTTTATGTCATTTTTCATCAAATTTTTCAAAGATTTAATTGGTGACGTGATTTAATGTTCTATCGATCAACGATTATAAATCTATTTTGCCACTAGTCGATTTTCCATAAGCGATGGAGAATATCTAAAAAAACTTTAGATATTTGAAGTATACGCTTCATGGAAAATATCAAACTACAAACTACTTTAAGTACACTGTTGGAAAATTTGTGTTAAATATAACATAAATCATATGTCCCAAACGATCCACTCAAATTTTTGTGTTAATTTAACATAATATGGATGTGTTAAATGGTAACACTGATACTAGATTAAAATATTTCAACAAAAAGGAAATGTAATTTTGATCATAATTTGAAATTAATTATGTGTACAATTAACATAACTTTTATGTTGAAGTTAAGATTGTATAAGATAAAATCAACACTTTTTTTCTGTAAATTTGTATTCCCACTTCTGTTATAGAGTAAAATCAACACACGCTTTTTCTGTAAATTTTAACACATTTAATAAATACGTTTAAATTGTGTTACTTTAACATATTTTTTAAATTATTTTAATAATTTTATATTTTAAATTTGTTAAGTTCAATTAACATAGTAGGCATATGTTAAATCTACACATGTATGTGTTGATTATTTTACACAAAAATTTTAACAAGAACCTTTTTTAACAAAACTACAAAAATTTTCCAACAGTGTATGCTTGTATATACTTTATTTAATTTTTGATCAATTTTAAGAAACACGTAACAATTGATACAAGCAGTAATAAATACAAAGTTTATAGTGTTGCTTTTTGAAATTTTACTTTCTATACGATCAATTAATATGCACATTATTTGTGTAATTCGCAAATTTTTCTAAATACAGTACTTATCTACATGCTGATATAAGATAATCCTCTTCGAATTATGTATTTAAATGCATGAAGGTAAAAGTATAAAACTGTTAAATAATAATTTTTCAAAAGTTTATTTGTTGTTGCTGAGCTAAGACTGATATTTCCGTTCAGTTGTGTTTTATTATTCGATAGGATACTGCGAGAACGAGGAATATATTTCTGGAGAGACATTTCTCTTAAGATTAAGCCTATACCAATCCTATTTCCATTCCTTTCTCCATTTCGCGAGGAAAGATATTTTGCTTTCTAAGCACGATTCCGCTCAGAGAGAACAGTTTTCAAACTGCAATGTCATCAATTCAAGCAAGAAATAAATTGACTTAGCATCGACAATTATATACGAGTTCATCGATAGGGTAATAGGATAATAAGAGAGTTTATCTTAAAAAAGCATGATTTTGTTATTATTAGAATTAATCTTCGAAGAAAACGAGAATAATTATTGTTTGATTGATACAATGACATATAATACGTATGTCAATTATTACAATTTGTAGAAATTGACTGAAAATTTCATTAACATGGACACTATTATCTACTTATGGAGGATAACAGATCTATTATCGTACACAATTAACTCAATTAGCATAGCTGATTGCGTCTCGTCAACGTTTGTTAAAGTGCTCGATCGAACAATATTATAGCATAATATATGTAATTTTCGGTGTAAAAACTCTATTGGCGCGATTAACACCAGCAATACATGCGAACTCGGGAGAGACAACATTACATTTCTGTATTTTTTGTACTATCACGCTAGGATTACGCACTCTGGAGCAATAAATGCTGATGATAATTATATGCTTATAGTAAAAACGGCGAAAGAAGGCGCTTTTGGCACAACTTGCACCGCAATCGTGATGCGATGCAAGTTAATTTTAACAATCCATTTTTCTCGAATTGCTTGTTCGTTTTCTGACATAAAATAACGGGACGATAGAGATAGAAAAAAAAAACTCGCAAATGATTGTCGCGATCGGAAAACGCTTTACTCGCGCTCAGAGCTCTTGCAGTCGCGCAGAGTGTTTCGAGATCTCGACGGCGTCGAAATACGGTTGTCTTTTGGTAATTTCCAGTCGAAACCCTTGCGGTCATCGGTAGGTACTGTCGCCGCCGCTTTCCCATCGATTCCGAGACGCTCCGAATCCTATTCCGGCGGAGCGATCAAAGCGAAAAGGCAGTCGGCAGCCAGCGGCGGCGGCGCCTCTATTACCGTCTAAGAAAGGGAAAGAGACAACTACGATCCTCGTGCACGATCCTCTTTGTCCATCCCCTGGAGAAACCAATTACAAAGAAGGAAGCGCGCTATCGCGCGCCGCGCGAGTTAAATTAATTCGATGTACGTGTTAGTATTGGGTTAAATGCTTTCGATAAACTTTGCCTGAGCGCCTCGTAAAGGACGCACGCGTTTGCGGTACAACTTATTCCGAGGTAAACTTTATTCACGCCGTCAAGCTAGCCCGGGAAGTAGAACTCCCGGCGGCCGCAATTCCGTAATTAGTATAATAAATAATCTAGTGCGAGAAACGGAGAGCGAGAGAGAGAGAGACGTAGGAACGTTTACATAACGTAGGTGCATCTCCCGCATGTAACGTAGCACTCCTTGAAATGGGATAAAAATGCATGAAACGTGCGCCGCATAGGATGCGCTCTCGCGAAACGTGGAAACATAATGCTTTCCCTACCGCGCGCGTTACCTACAAACCTTAAATGGATTCATAATGCTGCCGGGGGACGATCGTCGACATTACTGCGCGGCGATTAAGTTAGCGACGACGCTTTATCTCGCTCTCTCGTCGCGTATCTCACACTCGCTAATCAGATGAAGATTTACGCGGATCTTAAATGTGGCGTCGCGATGCGAATCTGGACTATCTGGAGCAACTTACTCAACAATCTTGTACAAAAATTAGTCAGTTAAATAGAATAGAAACTTGCAATATTTTTGCGTTTCCTCAAAGTTTCATCAGTTATATCATCTTGAATTTATGTCGTATTCACCGTTTCGCGTAATGACGGATCATCGCTCAAGCGACGCCTCTCGCACTTCTAACGTGGAATTGCATGGGCGAGCAAATGGAAATGCATCTTCGCGAAATAGCCGGGCGTAACCGTGCAAACCGGTGGAACGTCACGATTAGACATTTCGCATATGGCGGCACACGATGCCCGCGAGACATTTAGTTGCTCGAGAAGGTGTTTCGGCGTGCCGGGCACTGTTTATTTTCGCCATTAAGCCGGGGAAATATGGGGGTTAACTGCTACCAAGGGCCGCAGATCGGTGATTAAGCAATAAATAATTCCAAGGCACGGAGTGTCGCGCACTAAGCTGCGCGCACAGATAACGCACCATTGTGTGCGCTCGATCCCCCGTGCTTTTTGAGAGCGTAACGGCAGCGTAATTTCCGCGAAAGAGCAGGAGATAACATGCAAATGCTGCGACATCTCGTTTCGCAGAATGCTCTCGATACTGTAGCAATTTATTATCCGTAAAAGGGTGGGCGCGTATAAATTTACGTATAAATATACGTAAAAGAGATATCACGTCCAAGTAGCCAGATAACTAGATTGATTCATACCGGCGAAGTTAAGGCTGTCACAAAAACGATGCCATCTCTCTTCCTTCTTTCTTTCACCCCTCCTCAGAGAGAGGGAGTACCTTCACGATATTAATTTCTTTTTCCCCAAAAAAATTCCCTCTTTAATTAACGTCAAAAAGAACCATAAAACATTTTTGTTACAGTTATGGGGTTTATTTTCTTGATGGCTTGTTTTTCTGCAAATACTTATAATTAAACGATTTTATTTTGGAATGAGAAGTGGTTGTTCGATGATTTACAGTGTTAAATCTTTTGTAAGATTTATAATACACTGATGCAGATATTACAATACATATCGTTGTACATCTTTTCCAAATATTTATATTATTTAACAGAATTTATTTTATATTACATATTGTATTTGGTCGCTCACATATTATCTAACAAGCCTTATCACTTTCACAGGCAAGCGGAATAAAAGAAAATTACGCCTTCGGGTCACGGCTGTTTTTTTGTCCAGTTGTTGTATTTTATTATTTTCCTTTTTTTATAGCTTTTGACTTGATTACTTGGTGTATCATTTACGACACCTGGCCTACGTGGTTAGGTTCTAGATGTATCGTAAACGATACACGTGAGAGTGTTAATAATAAGTATTAATCTCTATTGCTTTCTGACAGTGTGACTGTTAATTTTACAATATTAGAGATTTATAATAATAATAATAATAACAATAATAATTATATTAAAGTTCAATAACTTTATTAAAGTGCAAGATATGAAAGATGGTATACATGAAGTCAAATGTGATAGAGAAAAGTATCTTAAAAGGTAAGGCATCAGCAATAATGCTGTGTATAAGGCTATGTAGTCCTATAATATAATATAATAAGTAGTAAAAGAATAAAATAATAGTAAATAGTAACAAAAGTAATATTAATGATAAATTCTACATGAAAAGACAAGACTTGGCATTAATGGTATATGAAGAAAATACAATGTACAATATACAAAATAACTAGAACGTTAAATGTCTCTCAAAAATATTTTATATTTTTTATATTTTTATATTTCTTTTTATTATATAATATATGTTAAATCTGATTATTAAGCACTTTTTCTAAATTTTGGTTACGAGATAATTTGAATAAATGACAATTGTATAATAAGAGATATCAAATGTGGAATGTCATACGCAGTTGCTCCGCATTTCCATAAAATCAATTATCCAAATTTGCAAATTTTATTCTGCGGGTAAATAATTAACGCTATATTTAAAACAGACTGAAATTTATTTAGTAATTACGTTCCTTTAATATCAAAAAATGCAACTACTTGTGAATTTTTATAATCATTAAATTATATTTTTATTCCAAAATAAAAGAAATAAAACAACAAACTTGGCTAGGGTGATATTTGTCGCCACAAATTCTTTACAGTTATTTAATAAAGATGCTTATTAACATCAAAAAAGTTAAATCTATTATCAATTTAACGGAGAACTGCGTTTCAAGACAGACAAACAATCGGCGCGCAATTTGCTGAAATAAGTATACAAAGTTCACACAAAAATATTATTATTAAGCTATCAAAATCCAGCCCGACTGAAGATCGCTTCTTCTCTCCACTTAATTAAGAAACAAAAAAGACAGATGAGGTAATAAAGAATAACCACCTAACGGTTAACAAGAACGTAAAATCATATTTATTACATATTATAGAGATGCCGTTGAAGCATTTTATACGGAACGTAACAACTTTTCCAGGCAAAAATTTCCATGTCCCTTTATTATTCGCCTATTACGACCTATGTCGCACTGCTTACGATAGCCCGTGACGCCGTATCGGAACGCTATATAGCCTCGGCTTAATTACTATATTCCCAATAAGCGTTTGCAAAACCTGCGCTCGCTTCGCTTAACGAACCCCGGCATAAAAGAAAACAAGCATTTCTCTCCCGATGTCCGTGTTGATTACAAAATAACAGGCTTTATTGGCTATTATTCCGATCTCGGGCTAGAGTTTCGCGCCTCCGCGCTGCACAGCGGCGGCGGGCGGCGGGTTGCGATCCCGACATAAAATACAAATGAAACTCGCGCGCGAACAGCCGCGATTGCCGATATAACGTTACACATAAACAAGATACGACCAAAACGTTCGCCGGGACAGCCGCGTAGGGAATCGATGATAATCCCGGCGCGGATCAGCCGAACGTTCGTTCGTAATGCAAGGATTTTGCCATTTTTATTATCGATCGTGTATACGCGCGTTTACAGGTCGTCCCCGTCGTAAACGTCGCAGGGATCTTCGCGCGCGATATATTCGCAGCGTGCAGGCAATAATGCATCGTTAGCGCGATGCCGGCTGAGCGATGGCTCAAATCGTTAGGCAACTTCGGCGAACAATTTGATACCTGTTACGCGAACGGTTACGCTTGTGCGTTACGTCGGAGTTCGTTCTGCCGCCGTGTAATATTACCAGTGGTAAAGTTGCGCATCGAGTTGAAGGGGAAAATTATACAATATGTAATATGTATCGCTGCATGATGCGTTCGCAATTAACCCGTCGAGTATGACGCTACGTATTTCGAGCAATATATTAACGTTTTTGTTTCTTTTTTCTTTTTTTTTTTTTAATACCGCGAGAGGATATGCGCGGCGTAAGCAATTTTGCACAGAGATATCATATTTGGTGACAGACTCCATTCATTTAATCTCAGTGTCCTCTGTAATGGCAGATGTTATGTACATTTCCGGGGGCTAGGTAAATATAGGTACACGGGACACACAAACGGGCGGACGGGCAAATTCAGATCGGCGTGGTTCGATGAACGTAAATGGCGGAGGGGAGAGGGACGAATACTTTCTGCGCGGGTTTATGAAAAAAGCAATTGAATGTTGAGCGCGTGTGCGTACGCGCGTGATCATGTTACCCAAGAGCATTCATCATTTTTCCACGACCGGACATGATATACGGCGGGGGGTCGATATAAAGGGGATGACTCGGCCGTCAAGTGCGTTGCTGTTTTATTTGCCGCTTTTATTTCAAGCTTCCGTTCCGAGGATAGGTCTTTGGGGAATATAATGACGACGACGAAAGGTAGGAAAGGCACGTAGAGAGGATATTCGTACGTCAATATTTTCCGCGCGTTTCCATTTATAACGCTAATAAAAACGCATTCCCGTATCATCGATCGTAATGTAGTTATAGTTAGCAATAATAATGCAGATATGTTTTGCAACTAGAGGCTCTGCCACTTCGTTCGTCGTCAAATACGCCACCAAGTATCGAGGATTATGCAGAATTTACAGGGGTTTTTTATAGGACGCTTTGAAATTACATAAAAATTTCCAACCTGCGCAATAAACAAGATATCTACTTATTGATGTATCGTAAACGTTTCGCGCAATTTGCGGGGACATTTAAATATGGGGCGCACTAATTAGGCGGGTAATTATCGAAGTTGATTGGTAGGTGGTGACGGTACGCGAGCTAATAATGAATATGGATAAATGATAAGCGGCTCGTTATTGATTTCGCCACGATTGAAATTATTTCCGCATCGTGACATTTTTGTCAAGCAATTAGTAGAATTAAAAAATACGTATGGATTATTATACGTCAATTTTCAATCTAGTATCAACTTGTAAATTAATTAGCATCTCGTTTTTACAGCGATTATTTTTCCTGGAGAATTCTGATTGTAAAGAATTATTACACTGTTAGATAAATTCACGTATGATATACGTATACGAAATAATGTCGATCAAACGTGCGTCGAGAGAAATCTTTTTTGGTCCTTGTTTTTTTTTGTACATACATACATTTGTAAGCTGCTTATGCAAGATTTCGGATACGTTTCCAATTTTCGTTTGATCGTCAACAACGTTCTCGCGAAACAGATATTTTTATGCCGCTATTGGTGCTTGTGGAACTTCGCGAACGGAGCTACATTTGAGCGGCTTCCATTATCATTTTCACCAAACAAATTCGCGCAGCGGAAATGCGTTATACGGAATTTAGAGATGCGAGAATGAGCACAGGTATTCTGTGCCAGCGCTCTCTCTCTCTCTCTCATTTCAATTCGGGAAAATGTCATTAATATGTAAGCACCGACATCAGATTACCAGCGGAACCGGGCACGCGAATTTCGTTATTGGTAATGAGAAACTCGTGTGTCGCATGGGAAATTTTGGAAGCGTATATTTTACGATGATATACCGCAGAACTGTTAATGTCACAAACTCTTTTCAGTAATGAACACCAGATTTCGCGAATTATTCATTAATAAGGAAGAATCTTTGCAAATTCGCGTATTGTTGACAATTTTAATTAAATATATATTGAAAGAGTTATTATTATTTGCAATGTATAGAATTACGATTATTTTAACTCACGTATCGAATAATAATTTTATTATTTAAATATCACTTTGTTGGCTGTCATATCATCCCGCAACGTAGGTGAAAATTTTTGATTAAAAGTTACATTAATGAATAATGTATTAAACAAATGTTATTATTTATTATTTCAAAATAATTAAATGTAGATTCCACGTTAACAAAAAGTACGCCAATTTTAACTGGATAGATGGCAAAAAAAATGCAAGTTTTAAGTATAAATTTCACGCAACAGTTTTAGCACATCTCGTGGATTATTTGTATTTATGGAATATCTAAGTTTAAGTTGACAAGTATATTTTGAACGGTTAGACATTTATTTATTCCAGTGCTAAAGTTAAACGTGTACCTATATAATCAAACGTTTCTCTATTTTAATAAACCAAGCCAGTATTTTCGGAACAGTAATACATTGAAGAGCCACCGTAACTGTGCGTCGTATATTAGCTCGCAATTCGGTGCATTTACGCAAACTACATCGATCACAAATGTCGGCGGTCGTTGCAATTTTACCTAATCAGTATCTGGACCGAGGATGCAAGCTGTAAAGTAGCACGGCATAATCGCGCGGGCTAGTTCGGAACGGATCGTGAAGTCAGTAGTATCGCTTCTAACGCGCCTTAAAGGCCTTCCAATCGGCGCTCGCGCAGAAATTTGTGGCGCCAGGTAAGCCTTAAACTTAGAGGATGGAATTTAGCCCGGGCTATCGCAGATGCGCGGGATTACTGTGCGGAAACCATACACGTTCCATTTTAACGTTTCGCCCCGCGATACGTGGGCGTCGTTGTCTTGATTTCAAGCAAGTTTACATTCACCGCGGTTTCAATAAACATTAGTATACTATATGGAACTCATTTAAAGTATACATTAATTTGGATGGGAAAAGTTCATCAAAATTGATAACTAAAATTAAGGAAAATTCTAACTGTAGAGAAAGAAAATTTTATTTCAGCGTCGAGCACTCGTCCCTGCGACGTAGTGAAACGGATATTATTTTCATTGCTCCTTGCAATATGTATTTCTAAATATAAGGAAATATTGTTCCCAAAGCGACACAATTTTTTACGCGCTATAAAATGTCGTTTGATTACCATGATGGACTCGAGAGAAGTTGTCTCAATATATCTCTCCTGTTACGTTTCCATTCTCCTGTTATATTTCAACTGCGAATGCTTACAGTCGGAATATCTGAATGTGAGATCGCCCGTTTATCTTCCTCGTTAGTATTTCCATCGTTGCGTTTACCATGCGATGGACTGCGATCCCGCGCGAATGATGCAAAACCAATCTTTTCTCCGGAGCGGAAAAAGTATTCGAAAAGTATCCCTCATCTTTATTACGAAAAAGTTTCCTCGCCCGCTTCGACGCTCGACTCCGCGGAGTGCTAGAAAATTCATTGAGCACTTCTGTTGAAGCCACACTACGATAGCTCTGTTATGTAAGGCAGCACACCTCCATACAAACTGTCTTTCATACAACTTATCGCTACTGAGAGTCTCATGTAAAATTCATCCGATTCTTATATTGATCGAATTTCTTAAATTCTTGATGCATACTTTAATAAGAAGCTCTCGCAAATTATCACCAGAATAGTATGATTTAAAATTCTACTTCCCCACCGAGCCAAATGCGGGAAAAGTTTTCGGGCTCATGAAAATAACATTCTCCCAATAAAGTTCGCGCTGTCGCAGACTATTTCCAAAGCAAGGCTGTTCTCATTGCAATAAATGTCGATAAGCTTGTCGTGCTCGACCACTTTATAAGAAATATATACCTTTAATACACTGCATTTCTTTGATATAAATTTTTCTAATAACATTGCTTTATAATCCGGTATTATTCTATCATCATTACTGTAACAGCGTTACTACTTTTAATATTTATTTTATAGTAATTTCTTTATTAGAAACAATTTAAAATATTGCAAGCATTCAATAATTACAGTCCAATTAATAATTATATATCTCGATAATTATACATATATATTCTAAACAAACTAATTGACAGATGATTAAACGAATCAAATTCTTGTTTTAATAAATTTGTTACACCAATGACAATTAACATATATAAGTACACTGACAATACTTAATCGATAATACAAAAACATTATATCTAAGCATGGCATGTAATTTGATTTTTGGCCACGCCTATCCGCTTCGATGTTTAGCTCTAGTGTGACCAAAGCACGCATTACGAAACTTTTTGGAATGGATCCGATCGGAATTATTTCGTTTTCCCTAGAGAACACAATAGGAATTTAGGAAATAACTAAACAATTCCGATCGGAATCTATTCCGAAAAGTTCCATAATACGTGCCCAGTCATGCTTTACAAATCTAATACAAATTTTACACATTAATTACTACTGTGTATATTAATGTTATTGTGGAATTTATAAGATGTATAATAAGCCACATGTGTGTAATAAGTATATAAAGACAGATGTATTTTATTAAAATATGAAACATATTAAGCTTAAATATACTTGTCTGTAATTTTTTTATAAGAATGGTTTTATACATATTTTTTTAATAAAAAAAGATATTTCCTGATAATGGGAGAATTAGAATGGCAAATGTTGATTAATATGTTATCGAAGAAATATTTCTCAGAATTGCCTAATATTTGCATTATGTAAAATTAAGGAAAACTGTGACTGTGTCATTGACTTGTTATCGAAATGATCGCTATCGGAAGTAGTACGGAAGGCCCTGCAGGGAAGTCCTTGGCGTCCGACGCTTAACTTTCCTTCGCGGATTGCTCCCCTGGGATTCGAGAAGCAGAGCACATTGAGCACGCTCTCCGCCTTGAGAATCGTTTTCCTCGAAGAGTAACAGGCATGGCATTCAGCGAAGGGGCCTTGATCTGATCAAATCGTTGGGCCAGTTATCCTCCAATAAACGCGAAGATAACTCGGTCTTTGCACGTGATTTTTCAAAGCTCATAAAGCCTATCTCACCGTTAAAAGTAAAACAGATATTAAACCTCATACTCATAATCAATCGTTTAGTTTGATATTGTATATACAGATATACATATATAATATATTTTAATATATTATATATGTATATCAATATAATATATTATTTTATATAAATAATTGAAATTATATACTATTAGGTATCGCGTATATGTCATCTATTTAATTTTTTTGCTGCATTTGTTATAATGATATGAATTTTACTGTGATTTATTTTCTTACTTGAATATCAGATTATATATCAATGCTTTGCTTTTCTTTTCGCGTATTGCACATTTTTATTGAAAATCTTGTAAAATAATCAAATCGTACTATCTTCTATGATTGAAAAATATAATTTATAAATAAGAGATAAATTTATTGATATTGACTTTCTTGTGTTATAAAAATACTTAGGCCATAGGTACGCGGTATACTTGAATTTCAGTAATGTCCGGGGCTACTCACTGTCCGGGGCTTATACCCCCTGTTCCCCTAACACATAAAAATTTGATAATAAATAATAAATGTAACATACTTAAGCGTCGTTTATCGATATATCGGTTAAAGCTATATATCTTATAAGTCTGGAAAATTTTATGTTATATGCATTTTAAATATTTGTATGTAATCTAGTGGTAATAAAATATCGGGAATATATAATATGTATCTATACATATATGTTGTACTTCGCGATTTTGTATTATACTTTATATTATATTGTATCTTTTATTATGTATTGTAATTATTTTATCGTATTTTTTATTTAAAGTAAATTGTTATAAAAAGTAATAAAAAATAAAAGATAGAAAAATAAAAAAAAAAGATTGGCGAGTAGAATCAATCGGGATGATGGCCGGAGGGCTTCTGCAGATTGCTTCATTTTTAATGAATAAAATTTTGACTGAAATGTAACATGACAAATGTAATTTAATAAGAAAAATTCAATTTTTATTTCAAACCAAATGCAATATTATCCAGTAAAAACGAAGTAATCTGTATAAAAGTGTAAAATTACTCGTATATTTTTCTACCGATTATCACAAGAATGAAGAATTAAATCATTATGTATCAACAGACTATCAAAACCACATAATTTCATTCAGTTGAAGAATCTGACGAAGAAAAGAATAGACTCGAGGATATTATCATTCTAGACAATATTAATTTTAATTTTATATTTTGAACGACGATCTCTCTCTCTCTCTCTCTCTCTCTCTCTCTCTCTCTCTCTCTTTCAGAAGACTTGAAAAACGCATTCCATACCAATTCTTATTAAATGGAACATATTTTCATAACTGTGATAATTATGCGAGGGTATCAGAAGATGTCTACTTACAAATCTATCTCATTAGGAATTTAATTGGTCCAATCGTTACGGCGATACGATGATTGATGATAATCGTGATTCTGTTCAACTTGATGGCTCATAAGGGTAGAGATCGATCTCGTCGCTTGCGTATCGCTTACGCGTGCATTTGATGCGAGACATGACCGTGTCTCTTGAAATTATCCCCTTCACGATTTTTCTACAAAAAATGCATCTCTTTTTTCGCTCCCTTTCGTAAGCTTCTAACGACGCCATTATTCTTCGCGACGTAGCTTAAAATACCACTCCGCTGGTGTAGCAAGTGCAGCAATGTCCTCGGGCGGTTGTGTTCAGAAAGATTTCTGTTCGAGGCAAATGTGCATTTACACCGGCTGCGGCATTAAATATATACCGCTGGCAAGAGCGATCACCTACCGGTCTCTTCTTTTCTTTGCGCTTTTTCCTTTCTTCGTGGACTATTTTAGACATAATCTTCGAGCAAAAGTTTTACAGCTACAAACTGTGAAATTGTTGAATAACAAGCATTTTCATGATACTCGTAGTTTCATATAGCGAAATATACAACATTATTGTAATTTTTTATATATTGTCAATAATTAATTATTAACTGTTTTATGTTGGTAGCAAAGCCAGATTTCAATGATTTATAAGTTTTGTCTTCGTCTTCCTTATATAAAATAAATAGCAAGAAAAGAATGCGTGCATTTAAATAATTAACAATTATTTAATAAAAGATGGAAGACGGATATCTTTTTAATTATTAAATATGTGATTTATTCCTTGCGCATAAATATTCCGAGCATAACTCCGAGAGCTTGCTTTATTTCTTCACAAGGTTTTCAATCTCAGTAACAAGTATTTAACAAAGTAGATTCATAAAAGAGTGCTCTGCAGAGAAAAATAAAATATTAACAGACAACGAATGGAATGCTCGGAGAGCAGCGGAATTCTTTCCAGAGAAGGAAGACGACTCATTCTCTCATCACTCCGTGTGGACAAATGAAAAATTCAATTGTCCATCTTTTCTTATATGATAACGCAGAAATACAATCTCTCTTTCCGCTTCTTTCTTACAGCAGTGACGTACATTTTTCAAAATCAGTCTCGCTGAAGGATTTCATGTGGCTTGCCCTATTGTAATGCAGAAGCCATTTCACAAAGTAAGAATAGAGGCGAAACGAAGTCACCGCGGCGCGGCGCTATGTATCTATCTTGAACCTTATATATCTGACGGTGTACTTGCAATCGATAAAATAGATTGACAACATGGCATTTTTCTCAAGAGGTACCATCTTTTCAATATACGCTGCACTTCGTGAGAGCGCAAAATTTGATTTATGCGTCGATTCGATATTAAAAGAAGATACGTTTTGCCCAAACACACTTCCCTGAAGTCTAAAGAGTAATACTAATACGTTATCGGAAACGCCTACGATTCGATTTGCGAGCCGCAAGATGTTTTCTATACATTTTATAGCGGGAGTTCTTATCTTTATTGCGGTCATCATTGGAGAAACAAAATGCTTCCGTTTTACAAAAGAGCACTTCCGTACGTGTTGCCGGATCGCGAGAGAGCAACTTGAGTCTGCGGAATCTGAAAATACAGCCGATCATTGCGTGACTCCCAACAACCGGCATTGAATTTAAAAGCGCGCTTCGGAATTTAATGCCAGGGTTCTCGGCAAGCAGCACGGTTCACGGGCCGGCTTTAGCTTAGCACACACTAAAGCTATACATTTATTTATCTCCCCGAAGTTTCGCGCGTGCACGGCAGCATCGTATAGCCCGGCCCGGCCGTGCTATAGGGCTTTATTAACAGCAGTCCATAGATATCCGACTGCCACCACGCGTACTAACTTAGGCGAATCCCACGGACGTGTTCGCGTTAGCATAAATATCCGATTTTCCCGAACCGCGCCGTATAGGGAACAACCGAGAAAGATTGCTACACCGCACCGCGTGCGCCGCGCGCCGGTGTGTATCCCGATAAATTCACCCCCATCGCCATCCCGATCCCGGCACCGCGCGGCGGCCCGGGCGCTCATTCAATAAATCAAAGTGGGGCCGACAATTTCATCGGGCGGTCTCTAACGAAATAAGATTAACGACATTTTCGGCGGCACGCGGTAACGCCATCCCGCAAAGTCAACAGAACCATTTCGCTGACAGTCGCCGTCGAGAGAATCTCCGGGATCTTCGGGAAGAAACTTGGCCCGTTCGTGCCAAGTACCGTCTGAGTGTCTTGGGGCGTCTCCGGTGAAATTTCATCGTGGTTATCGAGCATTCTCTATTTTCCATCCGCTCGCTTAATTCCACTAACTCCGCTCTACGCTTGCTTCGTCTCGTCTCGGTTAGAAAGCAGACGGCCGTGTCCATCGAGCTCCCCCTTTTTCTATTCCTCCTTCCAATACAACCGCGTCCCTACAATTCCTAGTGGTAATAAACGTCGTTTAATCAGGTTAAGAGGAAACGTTGGAGTCTCGCCAGCAATATACATCCGTCGTGGAAAAATCGGAGAGTCTTAAAAGGAATGTACATTGAGCGTTCCTGGGGTAAAGTAAGAAGAATTGTTCAATGCCGAAATGTCACAGTAGATATATAAGTTCAATTGCGTTTAAAGCGTCGCGGTGAGTTCAGTAGCGTAGAGACATAACAAAACTTTGTTTATCTGGCAATTTTCTGAGAGGCTATGTAAATCTGAATATTAATTACTAGGGTTGATTACGAATATATTTAATATATTAGCATTAAAGAATTAAAGGACCGTATTAAACGATCTTTTGCTAAACGTTTTTTTTTTTAAACAAAATTGTGAAATATTTGCGACATCGTGCGTATGTATACAATTGTTTTGCAAACAATTCTCGCAATA
Organism: Temnothorax nylanderi; assembly: GCF_030848795.1. Classification (NCBI taxonomy): domain Eukaryota; kingdom Metazoa; phylum Arthropoda; class Insecta; order Hymenoptera; family Formicidae; genus Temnothorax; species Temnothorax nylanderi. Next base: position 93,921 of record NW_027249294.1, on the reverse strand, counting down.
TAAAGATGTTGTTTATCCCGCTGAGGTTTACGCGAATTCGGTTTAAGAAAGGCGCGCGAAAGAACGTGGATACTGCAGCTTATGCTATTCATCCTATCGTTCTTCGCAATCCACACGCGTCTGCAATCGAGCGGCAAAGATGTAACGCGCCGAGTATTTGGTATTGGCAGTTCGTTCTCGACATCAGACTGCGCTATATGTATAGCATCCTCTCTCTGCAAATGCATCGGCAATCACTCGTGCGGGATCGGCGTTTGCACCTTCAGATTGGATGCTCGTTGTATTAACGGAAATTTCAGCAACCAAATATCGATCGATTCCAGTACATTGCTGTGTGTGCAGATATGTTAGTTTCTAGTTACTAGTATATGTGCAACAATTAAATAAAATAATAATATAAATTGCTATTTCCGAAATCATGCTTTCTTTATCAATTGCAGATTAATTATTTTAAGAAAAATGTATATTAATATATTTGTTAGATATATTTATAGTAGGTATTCAAATATAATTTAACAAACTTTCGGAGATCTAAATAACATTTATTCCCCTGATCATCTATATTAGCATTTAATTTATACTCACTAAATTTCATTTTTACTAAAAAAAATATATCTTTGATGTAGCTATGAGAAAATATAAAGCCAATCAAACTCGCGAACAATCTTCGTTGAAAAATTTTCGGAGGTAGTACCCTAGAGAAATTTTTCCGAACGAGATTGTTCCGTGACGGGATCACGTAGCGAAGAGGATGGACAGGTGAGGTCATGTCGATTTTCTGCCACGTCGACAAACGTCGAATTGAACTTTTACATCGGCAACGGCCCTCGTTCCGAACACAATCTAGTTGCAGCGTCCTGAATCTCCGCGATGCTATGATTAAATTAGCAACCGTGTTAGATAGAGTCCAGATCTTAATCCTCAAAGTGAAACATCATCAAGCCTAAGTAAATATAGCTGTGCTTGACATATCTATATCGGAATTGACTTATGTACAGCGATACATTGACTGAACAAACCTGTTTGTTTTGCCGGCGTGACAGAAAATTATTCAGCCGTATTACACGCAGTCATCGAATTGTTAATAAATGCTAATAAAGTTATCATTAAAATGACATACAAAATAATGTCATTAAAATAATTATTATATTCATATTTTAAAATGAAAAGCAACGTATTAAAATTTATAATAATATTACTTACAAAATTAATCTGTATGTGCATGGCTGAGATAGAAATAAAATGTACTATAAATAAACACATATTTTGTTAGATTGTTATCTAAACTTATTATGTAACAAAAGAATTTAATTTTTTCTTGATGATTGTAGTCTATATTAATGTTGTGATAATTTTTGAAAGAAAAAAGAACATGATAGTAGCACAAAATTACGTTTGATGTTATACTGTATGTCATCTCGGATAGCTGACAGATATAGAAAATAGCCTGCGGTTCTCGAGAGTAGAATAATCATAAGAGATATGGAAGAAAATTGAGGAAAGTCGTGGAAAAAGGGCGGAAGCGCTGTGCAAGTTGAACTATAAATTGTTCATTAAAGCGGCCACTTGGCAAGCGGGAACGCGAAGCTTGAAGAGTGAATGCAAAAGTAGAGAAAATGGGATTCGACGAAGGACGGCTCTGGAAAATACCTAGGTGAAGTACCTGGCGTTGATATTAACCTATGCCGTTATAGGGAATACGTATTAGCTCGGAAACGAAAGAAGAAATTTGATGAAGTGACAGCTGTTATAAAAATACACATGTCAATTGGGAGTCTCTGAAAGGTTTAAAGCAGCCGCCATTTGGGACGGGAAACAATAATGTTCTCCAATCGTTCGCAGCGCGGCCAGACCGATTTTTTGACGTGCAGAATCGCTTTAATCGGCTTAGCCGATTGGTTGTTATCGAGAACGCACACATATGCTTCCACTCTCATAGCCTTTTATATTTTTTCATGAAACATCAAGATTCAAAGTGTTTTTCGATATCTGCAGCAGCTTCAAAGATATTCGTTTGCGCTTCGTTTGCTATAAAATTTAAAAACTCCATGCACCTACATGTTTCTAATCCGTAAGTTTTCTGTAGATTTTCGCTTACGTTTCGATAATGCCTTGTAAATGAAACTGATTTTATAGACTCGTAGATAATATAAAAATATCAAAAACGTAAAGAATTTAATAAGAGAAGCAAAAGGGAGCTTTCTCTCTTCTCCCTTCTGTGAAATTTGCTTTTCAAAGTTAAACGGCGAATTGCGTAGGTGATATGCCATTTCCTTTGGTTGGCGGTAAAAAAAAATAGCGATGTGTATCGAGTTAACATAATATTACTGACGAACATATTACAGACGTATCCCGCGAAACGTGCCGGAATGTCTAACTGATTTTCCTCGGCGAAAGAAGGAAAATTATTTCTCTGTGAGAGCACATCGAAGCTTTTCGTATCGCTTGCTATATGAACGAACGTCTATATCCGCGTGCTAGCTCGCCTTTATCCCGCAAAATCTCTTAGCTTGCAAGAACATTTCTCCCCATTTATTTTTTTTTGTCCTCCTACGGCAGCAGATTTGTCGTGCACGTTCGCGCAAGAGGATTTAAACATTGCAGTACCGTTTCACTCGCGATAGAAATTTACCTTGCGGAAATGGTCGATCGATTGACTCGAGGGCGACGGAGCTCGCTATAATACTTTATTTGTACTCTCTCTCTCTCTCGTATATCCTTGCGTCGCAGGATTGCTTCCGTTCTCGATGAAATATTGATTTTAAATACGACATGTATCGCCGCGGATTGTTATATTCTCTGCGTAGTCTCGCGTTTATTCCAGGTTTCTTCGATTTTCACAGAGCTTTTCCGGCATACGGTTTGCGACCGGATGTACCGGTAAAAGCTACAAATTTTTCGACCACGTCAACCAAACGTTGTTTATTCTAAAAAGATATTGCGCGTGGTGCGTAGAGAAAAGTGATATAGACAAAAAGATTTTTAAAAGAGAATAACTAGTAAAAATTGATATTACTTATTAGCATTTTATTCTCAAAATGCTTTTACAATATTCTTTCATCATACAGCGGTTAATTTTCTATCTTGTCCATATATCACGCATATATGAACAATTATGGATATAATGACGTCGCGGCAATTAGAAACGCCGATTTAATCCGAATATTATTTTCATTTCTGATGAGGTAATAATTGCGTCAGCTCTTCTGCTCTTCTGCTCGTGACACATCCGATGACTGTTTAAAACATATCATGTCTGTTTCGCACATTTTACGATATCTCATTTTAATGCTTAATTAATTGATCATAAAATCATAAAAACAAGAAATTCTTTTTTGTCATCGTTTGTAGATAAAAGTGAAAATATGTAGTACTATATAGCTTGATATACACGCTACGCTACGGTACGTAACTACTTTTAAATAAAAAACCAAGTCGGTATCTCATCGAGCCTAAAAGATATATTGAGGAATCCGTGAAAACACATTTTACCCCTTTTTACCCTCTTAGGGGTCAAATTTCTAAAAATCCTTTTTTAGTAGGTGCTTACATTAAGGAAGAAATGTACTCCCCCCGAATTTTATGTTTCTAGGTTTAGAGATTTGGATTGGACGTTGATGAGTCAGTCAGTCAGTCAGGACATTTGTTTATATACATACAGTATAGATAGATAGATAGATAGACTAATAGCGAATTCGATTGGATGCACTCAGCGCGCACTGGTGCACATTAAAGCCGTTGTACACAAATCAATCAATATAAACGGGTTAAATCACGAAATCCTCAATATTCTTTATTGTGCTATTTGGTAAAATATGTATTGGGCATTTTATCAGTCGAGATATTTGCATTTTACTTTAAAGATTAGAGGTTAAATCAGTGTACACAACGGCTTTAATATGCACCAGTGCGCATTGAGTGCATCCAATTGAATTCGCTAAAAGACATTAGTATATAAAAAAAACACGTAATAAATACGTAATAAACACGTAAAAACACGTAATAAACACGTTAATCCTTAACGTGTAACTCTAACGTGGACTTTCCGAGATACTCATATCGCACGAAAAGTACGCACATATGAGCTTATTAATATTTATGATCTTTTAATCACGGTGTACGATGGTCGAACTTTTTGACCGCCGGTATATCGCGATGTACACGTAAGTCTGAGCAGTCGCTGAATAAGCGGATAATAGCAACGTCAGCGACAAAGCAGCTCGAATTAAGCCGTGGGAGCGCTTCCGGCCGAATAAACGGCGAGGTAATCACCGCGTCGTCTGGCCTGTCAGTGACGTACTCCACGGTTACGCCAGTTGAACGTTATAATTACCGTAAAGGGGAAGAGCCACGTTTTCAACGCGACGGCCAGATAGAATCGAGATAGCGCAGGTACCGAGGTCGCTTATGAAGCCAGACGGCACAGACAGGCCAAAGCGGGGCGGGGTGGGGCAAAGAGCGCGCTATTTTATTATCAGACGCAATGATTGTCAATACCAGTAAGGATGGCGCGACGCGGCGCCACCGCTTTATGGAAATCGAGACGTTAGGAGGTCCCGCGATCGTATTACTTTTGGTTTAAGCGATCTCCGATATTTGGCACACAGAGAGAAATCGCTTGAAGATCACCTTTTCATTATCCCACGGGTCTAAGGTGAAATACTTTTACTTCCATCGCGTCTTCTCAACGCGTGCTCAAGCGATTGATTCAAAGATGCTTCTTTCCCGACGCAACCTCTCGATTCTGTTTCATCGCAATTCAAAAGTGGTGAAAAGAAGAAAAAGCTTCTTTCTCGTAAAATTTTTAAACAATGGTTTAATTCCTAAACAATCTCGTAAATAAACTGACACAAATATATCATTTGGAAAAAATAAAGGAGATAAAAGGATTAAATAGAGATCGGAAGGATTAACAGTAATTAGAGGCAGATATTTTATCATTTAAAATAATTTATAATAAATTCACTCACATTATACTAAAGGTATATTTTCATATCTTCTGAGAATATGCTTTTTTATCAAAGAAAATGTGTTTCAATTCGTGGAATGGTATCTTTAGATTAGATAAGAGATCCAACTATGGCTTTTAAATTCAAACTGTTATGAGTAAGTCCAAGTTTCTAGTGCTGAGCAGTGACATTTAACGCAGATTTTGGGATGTAAAAGCATGTTGTTAGCATCTATAGCACGCGATAGCATCTATAATACGGCGTCGGCCTGGCCATCCAATCACTTCCACAATAAGTGTATAACAAGCTCGGGCGATATAAATTGCCGGAGGTCAGGAAGCGCTCTCGTTTCAAGATTGTCCTGTGTCGTTCTGCGGAAATTGAGTATAGGATTAGAGGTTGCCACGCGGCTGGGCTTCGTATTTCGATCGTGCCCCTGTCAATTCTCTTGATCGTCTAATTAGACAGTACATTGTAGTATTACTCCTATACTATACCACAAGCATTCCCGCCTATCGAGCAAAGAATTATGCCCTGCACTGATATCTAAATGACAGAGTAATTATAATAGCATGTAATATAATAATGCCTAAGATTTACATTAAGGGATTACAGGAGTAAAAATTAGGACAAATTTGGGGAGTTGTAAAAAATTGTAAATTAACAGAAGTATGAACTTTTTGTTATGTATATCTACTTGTTATGTATTTCAACTACATTTAACAATATCTTGATGTAAAACAATTAGATTTTATGGTGTATATTAGTATCACTGTGTCCATTTCAAATCTGTTCTACAAAAGAATCATACGTCAACGGTAACCATCCTAGCCTCAACAAGCGTGATCTGAAATTTTAATTATTTTTTTTTTATTCATTATAATCGTATATATATCTTCGTTTATGAATTTTCCAAAGAAATTTGTAACAATGTTATGAATTGATAAGTTTCGTGAGTCACTGTAATATGTATCTGGTAAAATATACTAATTACTAAATAAGAATTGTAAAAATATTTCACAATTTATCTTCCGTTAAACGATAATTATTAATAATGAAGAATTTTATTAATTATTAATTTTCTGGCGAAGTAAATGTCTCTTATTTGATAATTAGGTATTAATGCTTAAAGAAATAACGTTTTATTATATATATTATTATTACGCGAAAAAACAGCAAGTGTATGCGATAAACATACAGTAAATATTCATGAATCAACCAGAGGACTTTCTGATTTTATATGGCTATGAGGGTTAATGAACTTTGGATACAGGGGTTAATGAACTTACGATTCAAAGGACTCACGCGCTAATCGGCAATGTACCGGTAATGTAAACTTTCCAGTAATCGCAAATGAGTTACTGAATGTGCATATAATGCGATGCACTTTATATCCACATTATGTAACAGAAATCATTAATGGTAGGTTCTCAAGCAGCGTCTGCATGACGTTTAATAGCCAGTAGTAAACGACACATTAATGACTCTCGTATACATCTATATAAAATGCAAAATGTCTGTGTATATGTCTGAAATGATACGACGTTAACCGGTGCAAGCGTCTTAATAAAGAATGCTTATCATCTACATAAAAATGCAAGCAATTTAGAATATTAGGCTGCATTCTGCGGCTCTTTGAGTAACTTTGCATAACAACATTCTTAAGCTTGAAAAAAAAAATTGTGTTTTCGGAAAACTGCAAGTGTGACATTGCAACTTTACATTATTTTATCTTATGTTAAATAAAAGCATTTTTATAAATAATATATACTAATAATAATATAATAATGTATGCACGTACGTATGTATATACAGATGTATATAAATAATCCAGGATAATAGAGTACAATCGTGTTTTGTTGCTATAATTATGTTTCCTGCGGGAACGAACTTTGCAAGAGCCCCTGAAAATATTGCGAGTTAATTTTGAAATATTAAGCCCGGCATGGCAACGCCATGATAGGGCACCGCCCTGCCGGCTGCTGCACGAAGTCATCCGGTTTCCCGGTCAACGAAAAGTTTATGGGTATCATAAAAGAGAAGGAAAAAAACTCGAATTTCTGTGCGGTCAGCGGGGATTGAACGGGGCGTGAAAAACGCGCGTATTTCGGTCATGAGTTACTTTTTGCGCGCGTACATAAAGATTAATGGGACATCGAACAAAATGGACATCGAAGCAATACTCAAAAAATTTCTCCAATAAGGAGATCACGTCGACCGATAAGTCATCATAAAATTTTACACAATATCATCCGTCAAATCGTAAATTATGAAAATGTTTTGCAAAATCCTGTGAAAAATACTCGCACTTTTAACACCGCATTTTCCGCGCAAATATATATTTTATAATTTCGTGTTATATTTTAAAATGCTTATACGTTAATGTAATAACCGATGTTAATTTTCTACCGCGTTTAATTTGCATTACATCTCTCAGTCGTCAATATCAGTACTGTAATGTATGATATTGTAAAATCTATGGTCTGGAAGCGTGCAATATTAATCGAAACGTTTGAATACGCAATTATCACTCTCCTGGAGTATAAAATTTTGTTTTGTATTATTACGTCGTGCTCTGCGATCATCGCCTCGATGCAGACACGATGCATCATTCGGGATGTACCCGATTATTTGTACGCGATATTAACGTTACCGCTTCCTCCACAGGAAGGGAAAATTGGCAGTAGAAATGACTGCGTATAGTCGGGCGGGACGGGGAGGGGAGGGAATAAATGCACGATTAGGTCGTCGGCTTTTCACCTTCCGTCGCTGGCGCGCGAGATACTTATACCCCGCTTCTGAATAATGCACGAACACCGGTAACCGGGAACAACCGACGCGGTAATTACCGTCGTTCCATTGAAAAGAAGTTGGCTTGATCATAATTTCGCCATTAGCTGTTAGCGCGACGGCGGCGGAGGTGAGGATCGAACGCGCCGCGCCGCGCCGCGCCGCGCCGTCCAAGGAGGGTAAGAGCGGAAAGGGGAAAAAAAAGGAATTGGGGTGGGTGAGGGCGAGTAATTCGCGCAGGTACCGCCTGAAGATATTGCATTTTTATAAGGCGCACGCCCGCTTTCCTTCCTCCGTTTTCCTTTCATCTCTCGTTCCATTTCTTTGTCTCCTCTCCTCTACTCGTCGATCCGGCGGCGGCGGCGGTGGCGGCGGCGGCGCGGCGTCCCGACGCGGCCAAAGTGGCCGCTAACGACGACGGCTTTATCGCGAAAAATAGAGTCGTGGAAGCTGAACCAGCCACGTTCCATCCGTCAGAGGTAAAAGCTAACGCCCCGGAATGTGCAGCGTTTTCTCTGGGTGCGCTCCAACGGCGCTCGCCCCAACCAAGTTAACAGAAAAAGCTCGTTGCCGTGCGAGCGCACGGGTGCGGCGCGAGCTCGCGGAAAACGCTGAAAAATACTCGATGCCCGCGATACCGTGATCGGAAATTGGGCTCGTTCGGATTGATTTTATCGCATCGCCGGCAAGCGCGAGTGAAATATTTCGCGCGAAAAAGAGATGTAACTTTGCCGTTTCCTGTTTGATACCTGCGCGACTTTCGTTCCAACTTTATTAGGGAGCGAAGGCACCCGGCACGCACTTGTTGACTTCACGTATTACGCCGTTAGCATGCCTAGACCTGATTAGACGCTATTTGCGATGAGTAGATGCACGTACTGATTGCGCAATGTTTGCACGACATTATGCGCATTCGCGTGAACGCGGTATATATCGTTGCGGTAATGAGCAGACGCAAACTATATATATGTTGTCACTTTGGAAGATAGCGCGACTTCAAACAGGCGACGTCTCTCTTAATTTCTGTCTTAAATCCGCCCATCCGATACAGGTTTTCCTACACTTCCGTTTGCGTAGCGAAACGAAGGGCAAATGAAGCTCTTTCCACATTCACGGGTCTAATTACAAGTACTTTCCAACCTGCGCCAGACTAGTTGCCGCCTCGGTTTAAATTACGGTGTCTCTCTCAAGAACTAACATAATTAGCAATCAGCGTTCGTTTTGATTTTGAGTTGCATCCACGTTTGACGGTAGGTATTTATAGGAATTTGTATAAACATCAGTTTACGATGTTAAAAAGTGCGGACCGCATTAACGATAAATGTCGATTTATTCGGATCGTTAAAGTTGTTTCTTAGAAATATTACTCTCCTTGAATTAAACCGACGTATTATAGGAAAAAAAATATGTTGCTCTTGTACACCTTTTAAAATCCATTATTTTACAGTGTTATGTGAGAAAGAATTTAATTTACTTGGTCTCAGTTATTTAGCATTGATCAATTAATTATCGATCGTAATTATTATTTTTACCTAAGGTGGCGAGAGGTGTAATACAACGCGCGACGCTTTAACAGTTTAACCACGGTGCTCATTTCCTGCACACAACTAAGTTGATTATGAACTTGTGTAGTTCTTGATTATGATAATTAATTCACTTACAACACAGAATAGTGGTTTCTATGTAGAGGAGTAATAAAGCCTCGGCGCTAAGCAAGAACAGTAGTTGCATCGCAGTTTACGTTTTTGTGCAATTATCAATCTAGTTTTGCGAAAGTTTCCTATGATTATATTAATACTTACATTAACACAAAAAATAATGTAACAGTCAATTAAGAATTTGTTATAATTATTATTATATAAAATATAATTCTTCAATAGCCGTAGGCAAAGAGCATATTTTTAAAAATAAATTTTCTCAAATTGATAACAGAAAATAGAAATTTATATTTTAGTTTTTGACTATATCTGCAACGATAACCTAATAGATGTATATTTTTTATTGTGATTTTATCATGTCTGCGGTTATTCGAAAATATTAAGTAGAAATCAGATTAAGATGAATCTTTAATTTCTTTCTTAGCCACGAGATAAGAGTAAAAAGAAAAGAGCGGGAAGAAGAGAGACAGCTCATTTTGCATCCGCAGACTCAATTACCGTTCGTTGTATCGCTTGAAACAAGAGATGACTGGATAATTGGACATCTACAAAATCCATTGCATCTTGCGCATATTTAATTAGACTCATCATCGGTCACGCGATGATGCGTTAGTAAAGTTTATTGGATAAAATAAATATCGTTGCGCGCCGCGAAGCTACATTTATAATGAAAAAGAGTGGAAATTATTTTGATATTAATAAAGATAATATTTTCTTGATGATGATTTGACGATGCTACCGCATGTACGGTTCTATCATCAATTGTGATAAGCCACGAGGATTTATGGAACGTCGAGCTAAGTTCTTCATCAGGGTGATTCGAAATGATGAGGATGTACCTACGTTACGAATTTATGCGTCACAGAAATTTATTAATTTATTAATTGATTTTCAAATATTAAATTATTGATATCGTAATATATATATATACATATACGTACAGTTGATAGAATGGCTTTCAAGTAAAAATTATATTTACACCATTTTAATTGATTTCGAAGCAAAATTCAGATATACTAAATTTTAATTGATCCCAAAGTAGAACTTGTTTCGAACGACAGTCATTAAATATGCATTCATGTACTCTTGATATTTTTACTGTGCACCGGTAAACAAATTAAATTGACGTAAAAATATTCCGCTGAGAAAACCGTCACGTTCACGATCAAATAATACCGCATGCGTTCTGCATGTAATTCAACCACTGTTTAGCATTCTCTGATTTTTGCAGTCAAATCGGATCACGCGAAAGAAACTCGCGAAATTCAGCCACGATTAATCTAATCCACGACGTTACTTCGAGATCCGGCTTTCGCGAAGCTCGAAGCGCGGAAACTCTCTTTTTCCAGCAAGATTGAGTTTCGTGCAGCAGAAACGGCGTGATATAGGATTAGCTGTCGATCGGATCCTATCATTCATTAATTAGTCCACCTCGCGAGCCCCGCCGATCGTAACGACTAATCCTCATTCTTCGAATCGACCGGCGGCTTGGCCTATCTACGGGCCACGGGCACGGGGTTGAAGTAACGAGAGAACGAAAGAAAAGCGGAATCGAAGTCGGGAGAAAAAGTGAGAATTAAAATGGTGCGGCGTGGAGATGGATAACGAGTTGAGAACGGGACGGAGTTCTTGTTCGAAGGACGATCCTTCCACCTCGTTATCCTTCCTTCGGGTCCCGCGGACATCTTCAAGACGAGGAGCTTGATTTATTTCGCTCTTATCTCCCATCCCCCCTTCTCCCTCCCCATTGGATTCTGGAATCACTGAGGAGGGATTATCGTCAAGTTGGACGATCAAATCGAAACTTTTAATTTTTAATCTTTTTTCACCGGTGCCTCTCCCGCATGGCTTTTGTTACGGGAAAATAGACATCTACCAAATCTGTTTTAACGAGCTTCGAGAAAAATGGAATCGGGAGATAAACGATGCGATAACTTTGCCTCGAAGTAGCGATTAAGTTTGCGATAATCTCTCTACAGCTGGTGTCGCTAATAACAAAGTTTGTACGTATCTCTCGAAGCATTTAAGTGCCGAGCACCGTTTCTTAATACAATGGTGATTACAACTGGATATCCGTACTAATAAAAATTAAATTATCGTGACGTAATAATTTATGGAAGAATAATTCAAACTAAACTTTAAATTCTAATTGGTATCGAATCACTCATTATTGATTAATAAAGTATTATACTTTAAACAATTTTTAAACTACTTTGAACTGATGTAATATGTATTTTAAAAATTGATGTACGACTTCTCAGTAAAAAGTATAATACCTAATATTAAAATTGAGTAGATGAAAAAATAATGAATGCATGTTTAAATGTATATTAATTTAATAATGCTTAAAAGGTAAATCGTACCGGGATTATAATACCATAGCTCATAAAATCGGAAAACCATTTTGGAAATCGTTTGAAAGCACTATTCCGATAAGATACGATGATCCATTATACGGGTTCCATTTCGCGGAGCGTCGCGTCGGTTCATATTGATTTTCATGTATTTTCGCGGGAACTATCGTCGCCTCGTCGTTACCACGTCTTATCGTCCCGGGGTTTGCTTCGTCTGGATGGCGAAATAGGATTTGGACTTTAATGCGTTTCCCGCTGGGTACATCCACGAATCGACAGTCACGAATTCGACGCGGCATTACCGCAGCAACAGAATTTCTCTCTCTCTCTTGCAATAAAATCGCCCGTGAAATATTTACACAATTCATGTTTGCGCTTTGGCCAGAATTTTCCCAACGCAACATATCGACTGACATCGACGATTACATCGGAGTCTCTCTCAACACAATAGCATATCAGTTCGCTGTTATTGTTTATGACACGAATATATGACTATATATTTCATATTTCGGCAGTATAATTTTTTTTTAAGAATTTGTATAATATATTATTTAATCAGAAATAAAAAAAAATTATATATCTACAGTTGCAGAATTATTTAATATTATTTCCCTGACTTAACGTACAAATACGCCTTATGAAAACATTTCGAAACATGTGATAAATAACAGTTCTTTAATAAAATTCGAGAAAAATAATTTCTTTTTACGAGTTTTTACAATATTTTGTCTACTCAAAAATCGGGAAGGATTATATAAGTATTTGCAATAATGGAATTACTTAGTATTATTTCCCTATGATTTAATGTACCTACAAATACGTTTGATGTAAAAATTTTGAGCTGCGTGATAAATGGCAGCTTCTTATGAAATTTTCTTGGAGGAAAAATCGCCAAATATGTTGGAACACCCGTAGTCGGAAAAAGATGTGACAGTCGTGAAAGACTTTTCCTTGTAATCTTTCCTTCTTGCCGCCAAAGAAGAAATAGAATCTTCATTGATCCTAACACGCCAGACCTTTTCTAGGTACGTGCTAAATATCAGACGCCGGACATTATTCCCAAGTGCCGATCACTTTTCATGGGCATTGTTCCTTTATTAGAAAATCCTGAGTCAGCGCCTGACCAATTCGCCAGACAATACGTCGCCATCGATCGGAAGCGAAGTTAATGTAAGGGCCTGATTTCTGTTATAAATTGTATACCGGGAAGTAATTCGTTAAAAAATGATCACGTACATTGTTACGAAACCCTTAAAAGCCAAAGAGCTCTGTAATATATATTATCTCGATAATTTATATTGAAGAGCGATCACAGCAATAAAGTGATTACAGTAATCGTATCGGTTAGACGTCGATTCGAATGCCCTCGCTTCTTATCGTCAACGAGTTTCCAGCTCTCAGCGATGCGACGCGACGCCGACGCCAGTCGCCCCAACGTTGTGTTTTCCATCGGCGAGGCGGTACACGTACGTTGCCACGGAAACGACAGTTGCCTCTAAAGTTTTTCGCCGTGACGAGAGATTTTTCGCGAGGATAAGTGAAAGACGCTATATCGTACGAAGTGCTGGTAGGGCTTCCTAACAACTTGGCCAATGTTATCACACAAACACAAGAGCACACTTGCACACGCACACATACAAACATGCACACCCCTTCTGCGCGTTCTATCCTCCCATCCTATTCGGCGTGTATGCACGAGCCAATGTGTACACGCAGTCGTGAGTCGTGAGTGGTGCGCACACCATCGCGCGGAAAACTTAGGCACGACAGCGCGCATATACACAATCTCGTGCGCGCCCACGTACACTCACCAACCACCAATTTCGCAACACACACGATTGCGCTTTTACCCAGAGTGGCTTCCAGTTTCATGGGAATAGAGCCGATAGAGCGCGGTGTCGGGTCTCCGGGGATGTTCGTCGGACAAATTTCCCTCCAAGATAAACTGTTCTACCCCCTAGGTAAGCCCCCGCATGTTTCTTAGAAAAATTTTCCGGTAGCCACAAATAACCCCGACTACGCTTCGACTGACCCGCTGGCCTCTCCATCCAGTGGGTCTAACCCCCTCTGCGCTATCGTTAGCTCCGGTGAAAACTTCGGGGGATAAAGAAAACGCGCGTGGTCAGATTGAGCTTTACGCGATCGGCCACTTTCTGCAGAAGCAAATTTCCATTTTGCTTGCCCAACAGGACTTTATGTTGCCCATCGGCTTCCTTTTTCGACGCTTCTGCTCTACTCCCGCGGGAAATCGCACGAGAAATTGACCGGGGCGAGACGAAATATAAATGCCGCCGGATTCGGAAAACCAAATCGAGCAATATTATTCTATTTATTATTCCAAGCGAGATAAGCCAATATTAGAGATTGAAAATTAGATTTATATAAGATTTGTTCAATATAAAACGCTTGTTACAAAGAGTGATACATGCATTTATATACTTGCAAATACTTGTGTATACTTACAATACTTGCAAACTATAAATGATGCATTTTTATACACTTATAATCAGGTCTTAGTTTATAAATTTGCATATAATATACATAGATATATAAAATAAAAGTGCATAAAAATGTATCATTTGCGAATCTTTTGTTCTTTTATTGTCAGTTATGTTTATTTATACCAATGTAGATTAACTTTAATCTCGGTTTAACTTACTTTCTACCTTTTTCTAACTCTTAGAACTAGGAAAAGATGAAAGGTAAGTTAAACCAAGATTAAAATTAATCTGCGTTAATAGAAATGGACATTAGTCGAATTAATAAAGTATCTTGGTTTGTAATCACTGGCGGACGAAGTTACTCTTTTTGTGTATCATTTTAGTTTGCGAAAAACATGCCGTTCACATATCATCCGACGACGCTCATTAGATATGTATGAGGAAAAATGAGGGGCAGAAGGAAAGATCTCGAGTCGTTTACATCGATCGTCTCTCGCATGCGTCGGCTTGCACGTTGACTGTGACTACTACGAGTGTCGGTATAATTACACAGCTCGCGTTTTACTGGCTTTTTTTACGAGCACGTACCTACGTATCGTTACAGCAGAACCAGATTGTTACGGATCCAATTTCTTCTTTCTCCTCTTTTATATTTCTCCTCTTATAAGTTAATTTTATCGGATCCTTCTTTCTGTCTTTGAACAGAAGTGCTTTTTCTATTCGCTCTCGCTCCGGCTGTATTTAAAAATTCTACGCGCATGAAATTTATGCTTTTGATTAAAATATTACGATCTTCAAGTTTTAACGAATTGTTTATTTTTTATATGCTGAATCTTATGCTAGAGAAAAGAGGTTTATACATTTAAATTGACGATAAAGAGTCAGGGTACAAAAAGAATTCCATGAAATGTCAGAAACTTTTATATACACATTAGAAAGCAGCGTGATTTCGGACCATTCACTAAAACAACTATCGTTTACGTATTTCACGAAGTACGGAACTCGATAAAATATGTGCGACAGTCTACAAAGAGGATAAAGAAGAAGAGGATCGGGGAAGGTACGTTCTGTAATACCATATCAGCGCTTTACGATTGCGCTGTCCGATTGTATCTTTACTGCCAGTATACGCATTAAATACATTTCAAGGCAATTTCAATAAATAACTGGATTTAAAACTAACAATCCAATTTTCTGATAAATCTTTTTCTGATGAAGCCAGTCATATAAATTCATTCAATCATGAATACGCGTCCCATTTTTTTCACTCTTATTGCCGTTGATTCATTTTGCTAATAAATTATTTAATTAGACGGGATGAGCTTAAGAATAATCCGTATAATCATATCATATAGAATTATAGAGCTCTCGTTAATAAATGCATATTATTGTACACAAAGCAATATTTAAACTTGAAAACTTAAATGAAAATCAATGACGATCAATTAAATTACAGTAAATATGAAATTATTTCGATTTTCGATGAGTAATAATATTCTGTTCACCGCACGCGGCTATTTCCGAATATCGTATATTAATTAATACCTATTTATTATGCGTGCTAATTTAGTTTATTCCTAACTGGAGAATCGTTCAATGTAATGGAGAAAAGAAGACTTTATATCTATTTATATGTACACAAAGTGCTAAATTTCCGCTTATAAGCTCAGTGTTCGTTGCAATCATTCGTGCAAGTCTTGAATATAAGATAAGGCTTGAATATCTGAGAATGCGGAACATTTTATACTTATACGTTTTATGAACTGTGTTTGTGACCAGTTTCACACGTCCCCTTACAAATTCTCAGGTGACACATCTGAAACAATCTGAGTCGCGACGTGGCGTCGCGATATATCGGGATTATGGATATTAAGGGTGTAACTAATAACGCTCGGCGGGTGTACGGCTTAAGATAAACATACGGGACGATTTTTCTCACGGGCCGTGGAGCTCGACCTCCGAGACTATCGGCGAGACCATCCGAGCGCGGTGGCTCATAAATTTCTTTGAAATCGGGCGAGAAAAATCGCCCACTGTCGAAAGCCTTGGTAGAACTGTGGATTGGCGAGGGCCAAGGATTGAAAGATGGCCGAGGGCTACAAAGTTGAGCGGGGATAAGTGGAGGGATAAAGTCACAGTTAGTCGTACCACGTAAGGCCAGTCCTTGTAGTTGCGTAGCCCTTTTTCTTCTTCCCGCTCCTCGCCTCAGGCCGACTCAAGAGGCTAATTTTTTCATGATTTTTCCTCCCTCTGATGAAAATATTTTTATGGCATCCCGCACCATCCCGTGGCATCGTTCTGTAGATTTTGTTTTATACTTTATTTGGGGATCCGGTCCCCGAAGTTTAGCGCGAAATATCTACCGGCCGTAACGAAGATAAGGCACAGGAAACAAATAAAGTGGCCATTCGAACGCCGTGAAACTTTTAGTGCCGCCTCGCAACAGAATTACGCCGTCGTAACCTTAGATTTATCAAGCGACAAGTTTATAAACTGACTGGAAAAACAGTGCTTCCACTTGAAGCAGGTGCAGCGCAGATAAACGGTTCATGCAGCTTACAGCACCGATGGAAATTGAGATTCACGCTTATATAACATTAATGATCGCTATGGCTTAAACGGCAAATTTTCAAATAATTATTCCAATTTAATAATAAATGAAACAAGACCGATATGATATGCAATTAATTTAGAGAAAAGGCCATTTACGGTCAGGACTGGATCTTGGTTGCTTAACAATATTATTCGCGTGAATTTAAATTATTTTAAAACGTAGCCTTAACTAAAGCTATAGAACAGTACCTTTACATAATTAAATTGATAATCAATTTAATCACACAAACACAAATATTTAGCATATTAGAAAAGCACGGGATATATAGAATAGGATACAGAATATATACGATATATTACGACAGATAATATCCTAGCCAGGATTCAAACTTGCTAGGGTGATGAATTGTACATAAATTCACGCGAATAATATTATTATAGGCAACCAAAATCCAGTCTTGATCGTAAATAGCTTTTTCTCTAAATTAATTATTCCAATTTATCTTAACATTATAATTACATTACAATTTTTATTAAGAAATATTAGGAAGAATGGCAAGAAGCTATTGAGATATCATCGCAAGCTTAAAAAGATTTAATAAAAGGTAAATAGGAAAAGGAGTATGGACATTTAAGCGTCAAATTGTGAGGATGTTTTCCGGCGTGACTCGGGGAAATCAAACCGAGTCCCTTTTGAGCGTCTATCTCTGTGTCGCCAGCGAGGAGAAACCACAGCGATACAAATACGGTGAAAGAACCAAAAAATCCCGACGTCGACCGACGCGGCGGACAGAGGGAAAGGACCGCGCCCGTTAGTCGCTTTTTGTCCGGCGCCGCTCGGTACCGTGCGCATCATCGGATGTGCGTATGGTATCGCTGTAGTCGTGCAACTGGTGCAATCCCATCGGCACGAGCGACAACAGACAAAGGGCACGAGCCACACGGTGACACGCGAAATGTCGCGTGCGCTTTTGTAACGTCGAAATGTGCCGAAAGCCGATAGCGACGCTTCTTGAGAGGGGTGCGCGAAGCACGAAGGGTAGGACGGGGGGAAAAAAGGAAAGAAAACGACCGAATATGGCGTATCGGCGAAGAGTGGGAAAGGAGCAAACGAGAACAGAGCGAGGCACGAAGCTCGAAATTCGCTCTGAATTCGCAGATAATTGAAAATGCCGTGCCGGTCAGTGCACATAACGCGTATCGATCGCGCACGTCTCTGTCTGGCCAGCTACTCTCGGGATCTCTACTGCGATGTTGCATTTAATTCGTTAAATCGCCAGATACATTCAACAAGGAACGGAAAGTTTAGCTTGTTGAAATTAGATTTGTATTTTTATTGCGTGTGTTTTGGAGATATTTTCACAAAAATTAGACTGATTGAGAATATCGAGAGAAATGCACAAAAACTCGTATGTAAAGCTTTGAGATTAAAAAGCTTGAATTGCTTGAAATAATTTAGGAGTTACATCAACAGACAATAAAATATTTTTTAATTATTTCATAAATGAATAAATAACAAGAGACTCTCGAAAATGAAATTAATAAGTAACAAGTGTAAAGAGGCTTTGAGAGTATATACAATGTGGTTAACAGTAAGTTATATATCTCTCACACACACACACACACACACACACACACACACACACACACACACACACACACACACACACACACACACACACACACACACACACCACACGCACGCACGCACGCACGCACGCACGCACACACGCACACACACACACACACACACACACACACACATGCGTAATTTATAAAACATTAAGATAATTACATTATATAAAACAGTATAGAGTGCGTAAGTTATATCGATCTTTAATAACTATAATAGGATATATGTATAATTATATACATCGAACATTTCAGCTCTGCTTCGAGCCATGTTCAGCGATGTGATAACAATTAAATTAAAATAATCTCACATTCTCCGGTGAGAAATAAGAGAATAACTTGAAAACTTGGTGATGTAAAAATAGTTTTCCGCGAGAAAATCCGAGTGAAACTTGGTTAACGATCATAGTTTATAACATGATCGAAATAAAAATGATAGAACTTGAATGACAAGAGAAGTGAAGTTATTCACCAACCAGCTCAAAAAACGTTAGAACGAGCATTGAAGCCGTGGTCAAAAAGTCGAGAAGTAACACAATTTATAAATAGAGGTAATCGTTACAATTGGACACAGTCTGCAATGTGGAATCAACTCCAAAATCTTAGTTTTCCGCTAGAGCAAATTTCGCGAAACGTTAGAAATAAAAATCTGCGCCAACGTTATATATCGATAATAGAATATATGTTTTGAGTAAATATAATGCTTGTGATGACTTTTTATGGTAGATTTGCGGATATACAAACTTATCAATTATTTAGAACAAGTAATATTTACTTGCAGGTAGTATGTACTTTTCTGTGTGTATGATGGTTCTTAGTTGGTTCCTTATTGCATAACTGCATCCAACCGAGACAATAATGCACTCAAAAGATCTGCTATAACCTAAGAAGCTGTTGTTTTGATTGCGGAGGAGGCTGTGGAGACGTAGTGGGTGTAAGTGTAAGGAAGAAGCCGCGGCCACGACGCTGCGAGGCAAAGTTTTTTTTTAGTTGACAAAAGAAACAATCTTTGGTAAGCAAAATTATCTACATTATTATCTGTCCAATTAAATCTGAACTTTACGTATAACAACTGCATTTTTTCCCAGTTTCTTGCCAGAAATACTCAAATACATGATGGGACGTAAGAAAGCTAGTATTTGGCGACATTTTGTGACATCAGAAGGTCCATCGACTTCTTCCAAAACCTCTCTATCCTGTATAGCAGTTTGTAGCTATTGTAACCTAAAGTATTCCTTTGCCAACGCTCCGCGGATGATTCAGCACATTGCGAAAGACTGCAAACAATGCCCGGAGAGTGCAAGAAAAGAAACTCAGAAAGCTATCCAGGTTAGTCTTTTCTTAAAAAAAAAATTAATCATAAAAAATTAATTATAAAAATTGGCCAAAACAGTGACACATTTCATTTTCCTTTTTATGTTTTAGAAACATTCAAGTACAAAGAGGTTAAGAATTCAAAGCGATACAAGTGATGATGAGGATAACAATCTCGTGCCCTTGTCCGTACCTAATGCTGCTCCTTCATTTGAATCAACTCTAGCCAGTACGCCCTCAGTGTCAAGCTCAAGCACTTCAAAATCCTCAAGATCTAATAAGACCTTAGAGAAATTCGTTTCAGTGACTACGGATAAAATGAAGACAAAAATTGATCATGCTTTGGCTAGAGCAGTGTTTATTACTGGTGTTTCTTTTTCCATCTTTGAAAATCCATACTGGAAGTTTGCTATGTCTCTCATGCGTCCTTCCTATGAACCTCCATCTGCATACCAAATAAGTAACCCTCTTTTAAATTCTGAATATGACCAGGTTATGCAGTCTGTGAAAGCAAAGATTAAAGCTGCTCCGTGTTTGGGTATTATAACTGATGGATGGACAAATATAAGGGGAGAGAATTTAATAAACTTTGTCATATCCACTCCAGAACCGATATTTTTGAAATCAGTCGCACCTGGTAAAGAGCGAGAAACAGCTAAGTTTATATCTAGTGAAATACTTAAGATAATAGATGATCTTGTCAAAGATGATGTAGATGTGAAACGTATATTTTTGATTGTTACTGATAATGCAGCTAACATGCGTGCAGCGTGGTCTCTGGTGAATGAAAAACATCCTCACATTGTAACAATTGGTTGCTGTGCACATTCATTAAATTTGCTTGTGAATGACATGATCAAACAGCCAAGCGTTCAGTCTATAAATAAAAAAGTAAAAAAGGTAATTAAAGAATTCAAGAATCATCATGTTATTAATGCTGTTTTCAAGTCAGAGCAGAAAGAAAGATATGGGTCTAAGGCTATTTCTCTCAAACTGCCACCAAAAACCAGATGGTTTTACTTAGTAATTTCTCTGTACTCAATCAGATCCAACAAAGCAGCAATGCAGGCTACAGTAATTGAGGAAAATCTTGATGTTAAGGGGATCCTATAGCGGCAGTGCACTTTATGCACTAAGTGCACACTTTAACTCGTATTTTATTTATTATAAATGTTTAAGAGCAAAAATGCAAAATTGGGCTGTGTCGGGCACTACATATGAGCTTACTGATTAAAAATATCCTAAATGGAATAAGATTCATTCGATATTTTGGCTAAATACTTATAATTCGTAATTTAATTACACAGCCCGATTTTGCATTTTTGCTCTTAAACATTTATAATAAATAAAATACGAGTTAAAGTGTGCACTTAGTGCATAAAGTGCACTGCCGCTATAGGATCCCCTTAAAAGAGAAATACGAGATATGGTTTTGGACAATGATGGTTTTTGAGAACTTATAAGTGAATTATACAAAATGTTGATTGAAATCGCTAAAGCAATATCTAAAGTAGAAAGTGATAAAACTGTACTTTCAGAGGTGCCCCAACTAACAAAACAGATTAGTACTAATGTTTTTCTTGCAGTCGATACTTCTTCAATACTCACCGGTGAAGAGAAAATAAAAGTGAATAAAGCTATTGTTGAAAGACTGTACAATTGTAACTCTGAAATTCATTTTGCAGCCAATTTATTAGATCCAAAGAAATTGGGTAAAGATTTAGAATTAGTTGAAAAGCAATCAGCTTTTCAATTTATAAGTAAGCAATGTGAATTCCTGAACTTGGAAAAAGGTTTGGTCTTGACAAATTTAGCTGAATTTAGAACAAAAACTGGTTTTTTCTCTGATAGTAGTATCTGGGAAGCTGCCGCTCATGTGAGCCCTGCCACTTGGTGGGGAGGATTTTGTTCAGATCAAAATCTTTATCCTATTGCTATGCGTTTATTTAATGTTCCACCTAGTTCAGCTGCTTGCGAACGTAACTGGTCAACCCATGGCTTTGTTCATTCAAAGATAAGAAACAGGTTGACTAATGAGCGAGTTCAAAAGCAGGTTGCAATCAAATCCAACCTGCGTTTCACTGCAAATGCGTTACCTGAGAAGCCGTCCAAAGCTAAGAATAAGGATTTTTGTGATAGTAGTTGTAATGATACCTCTTATGTACCTGTTCCTATTGACAGCACCAATGATATAGCCGATATAGGTTTAAGTTTTGAGTTAGACTGTGATTCTCTAGACTTCATGTCTGAAACTGAAAGTGAAAGTGACTCAGACTACTCAGAGTCATGAGTCTCAATTTCTCAAAATGTGCCAATTACATAAGAATAAGTAAAATAAGCGAGAGGAGATGATGTTTAAAGTGCAATTGACAATTGTGATGCACTAGTACTAATGTATTTTTGAAACTTATATAAGTCTGTTCAAAATAAAAATATAATTTGAGAATTTGGATATACAATACATATAACATATATGACTTTTTCTCTCTGACAAAGCCCCTTATTTTATCAAAAGTAATACAATATACAATAATATTATTGCATAGTATGTGATGTGTAGGATGTAGTTCATGTCAACGTAAAGAAGAATATTAGTTTTCTTCAGTTTCTTAAGATTTTTAAGTAACGGTTTGAAGCAAAACATACAAAAATAAGAAATTAAATATTTTTTCATATTTTTCTTGGAAAAAAATACAATGGAAATTTTTCCAAAAAAACCGGAAATTTTTTCAATTTTACCGGAAAATTTTCCATGCTTTAGAACCCTACTCAAAAGACAGTCATGATTTAAAATGACAACTGTCTCATCTGGCTGTGTTAAACAGTAACAATCACTTATTTCATAAATACTTTATTGTAAGTAGGTAGTACATTAAAGCAATGAATAAGAGAAGGTACAATTGAATGCGAAATAATTAAATATACCGAGAAGATTCGCGGTTTTTAAACGCGCATACGCACGTTTTATTTTAACGAAACAACGGGGAAATGAGGAAGAGAACCGCGAATAACAGCGAGTTGACTGCACTACTACGGGATTGCAAAAGTTCGGCAAGCGGGTTAAATAAGCGATGTAATGTAAAGTTCTCGCGCGTGCGAAATAGCGCGGCAAAATAAAACTGAAATGAAAAACGGCGCCGCCGCTGGTACGCTGGAGTAGGCGAGCGCGTTATTTCTCGCCTGCACGCGCGCCCCGGCAAATCAGCGCAAACGCCCAAGAAAGTCGTGCGAATCGAAAATTTACTGCCCACCTCAAGCAGATCGGCGCAGCGGCGAAAGTTTGACAGAGCCAATCGGCCGGCGTGGGCTTCCCGCGTGTGTGCAACGCGAGACGCAATATCATGCGAAATCGCAAACCGCGCGGAATACCAAATTGCGAGCGATATGAGAGAACGGAAACAACGAGCAAACAAAAAAGGGAGCAAACAAAAAAAGAAATAAAAGTAAAAAGGGAGGGGAGGGAAAAATGTAAAAGCGCAATTGACGCTCGAGTGCACGACGGCGGTGTACCGAGAGCATAAGCAAATATAATTAACAGAATAAATAGAGCGAGCAAATAGCAAATGATGTTGGTGTTCAGCGAACAGCGACGCAAGTGCGGCGATAAATGGAAACGGAAACAGGATAGCGGAGGAAACGTGTCGTCGCGTTCGCGCGCATATACACGTACCACTTAACGAATCCGTGGTAAAAAAAAAAAAGAGTCCGCGCGGAATAATATAGAACAGACGTTTCTTTTTTTATTGCTGGAACACACGGCGCATGGCGCGGCGTAGTCCTCGACGTTCCTCGATGTAAACTGGAAAAACAAGTCTCGTCGAACGCGTCGGCGTCGGCCGGCTGATAACGCGGCTGTTTACAAAAGCTTCATGGCCGTAATAAATGGACGAATAAATTTACCTAAGCCGTCTGGTGAAAATTAGATGACACAAAACAGCGACAGGATATAAACGACGGTCAACATTACACACGACGTGTTTTCGCTCGCGCGCTCACGCTGCATTTAAGAAAAATCAAGAATGCGAGCGCCGAGTGCTCATACATTTTTATACCGCGTGTTAACGCTCGATTACTATTAATGAGTAAACGATGTAGTAATTATAATATATTGCTGATGAAAATGACATCATCAACCCTGGTTTCCACGTATTTTATTGTAATAAGTAGAAACAGAGTTATGTTTAAAATACATGGAAAGTATCGTAATAAGTAGAAACAGAGTTATGTTCCTTTCTACTTATTACGATAAAATACATGGAAAGGAGTGGTTAGGAGTTATTAATAAAATTATAGAAAGAAATAGTCACGTATGGCATTATAGGAAAATGGCGGACACGAGTCACATATTTTTTCTTACATACAATTAATAAGACACCCATAAAATATTTGTGCGATAGGTCAAATTCATTTACTGTAATAATTGCAAAAATTGAAATCTTCCACGCGTTATTATTGCATACGTATTTGAACGATACAATTCATACTTTTACAAAATTGACATAATAAATCGAAGATTATAGCTCATTTATCTTGAATACGACCATGCTCAACATCGGGATAAAAAAAACAGAGCGTTATATTAAATCCAATTAGTTGGAGACTTATGCTCGCTAAGGGTAATTAGCGAGAAAAAAATATCGCCCGCTGCGCATTAAATCGGGCGTTGTTCATGGTTAGCGGATGCGCGATGGTGCTTGAATAATTCGCGAAAATTATCGGAAAAGTAAGGAACTCTCTCTCTCTCTCTCTCTCTCTCTCTCTCTCTCTCTCTCTCTCTCTCTCTCTCTCTCTCTCGCCCCGGTATGTTCGTGGAGAAAAGCGCGGCGTGCAACTCTCCGCGCTCTGGCATAGCTCGAGAAATACTTTCGGACGGTCTGGGGGAATAGGGATGAGGTCGTGTCAGCGAAGTTTGACTTTGCCATACCACCTTTCCCGACCATTTATATTCGGCGCACGTCGGTGCGATATCGATTACACGATCGACTTGATAAATGTAAAGCAGCGACGTGGAATCATGTAAGTAATTAAAATTGGCAGTTTGCAAAGTTTGGCAAAACGTTTGCGAAGAGAGCCGCGGGCGATGGCGCGTGTATCAGCGCAGTTCCGCGCGCCCTGGCACAATGGTCTAATTACGGTTTGATAAATAGCTTCGTGTATTTCGGACCGATGTTATGTAAATGAGCTTCCCAGGGTGATTAACATCGAAGTGGTGTTTAGTAAAACGTAACAGCGCACGGTGCGTAACAGTGAGGTACATTACTGGTCTAGTATTCGCCTGAGGCCTTCCAAGTTATGTGTAATTCCAAGACATAAAAATATATTTAAGCCAACACACACATATACGCATACGTCGTGCATAGTAATATAAAACATATTCGTGTACCGGCATCCTTCTCTGGTAATAAAAGTTAAGTAGAGTTGATCAATCACAAGGCGAGCATTAAGATAGCGCGCGCATTGCGTTTAACGGTCGCCAGAAATATCTCGCGTATAGAACATGATGTCCGACGTTAACGTATGCGTGGCGAGCTCGTCGACTTTCTGCACGAAAGCAAAACTAACCCTTCGAGTTATTTTATCGTGTATCACGTTTATATGGAAATAGGGAGTATAACCTCGCGGAGATAAGGGTGCGCGGTAAAGCGCACGTGAATATTAAATCGGCGTTGGCAGACGAGCAAAGATATGCATTCAGTTACATTCGCAATATCATAGTCCAGAGATATAAAAGTGTATCGTGAGTTGAAGGACGAGTAAACAATATTGATACAATTCTGATATTTTCTTATAATCAAAATAAACCGTGACGCATTTGGTTATTTGTATACTTTCAAATTTCAAAAAAAGCGATAATACTTCGTTCGTATTCCTGTGTGTGATAGTTTTATATAAAAATATCTTATATTGGTGGGATATTAATAAATATTTTAATAATAATAATAACGTGCAATATATGCATAACGCGTATATGGCATATACTATTATATGCCTAATGCGATGATACGCTCGGTTAAAATGGGCGATTATGTAATGACAATTGGACTTTGTGTAAAGCAATATTTATTGACTGTTAATAAGTAATGATATTAATATATTATACATCCGGATTTATGTTGTTACGTTGCGCTTCATTAATATTAATAGCCGGCTTTAATTTACTTAATTGGTTTATTGTTTTGAATATATACGTATATTCTTGGAACGATTTGCATTTATTCTTATTTATTATATATATATATATATAGAGGAAAGTACC
Organism: Temnothorax nylanderi; assembly: GCF_030848795.1. Lineage (NCBI taxonomy): Eukaryota > Metazoa > Arthropoda > Insecta > Hymenoptera > Formicidae > Temnothorax > Temnothorax nylanderi. The sequence continues at coordinate 67,974 of NW_027249294.1, read as the reverse complement.
CGATTATGAGATACCATATCTATTTTGTGTGATTGCCGGAAGTCTATGGGCAGAATTGAAAAAAATAGTAGGTCATTTTAAAGGGAATTTAATAAGCTTTAAGATGCTGAAATGTAAAATTTAATTTAAATATTAATTTTGCTGAAAATTAGAAAAATGTGAAAAATGAGCTTTCAAATAAATCGAAAAAGTGTGCTCCTAATATGAGAGACCCCGGAAAATCGCTAATAAAGTGCAAAATACATCATATTGCAATTAAAAATCTTTATTTAAAGTTTTTGAAAGACAAATGTAATGGAGAAGCATATTTGCAACAATCGTAAACCCACTTATGCTCAATATTGTACCTAATCTTCCCCCTCCACCCTTTCCCCTCAAATCAAGGTCAGCACAGTCTTATAAATTCGTATAAACCTTCCCTTAACGTTAATATAGTATTTTCTCTTCTTTTATTACTATACAATAACTTTCATACTTCAGCGACCCAGGAGTACCCTGAGTATCTCATGTTACGAGCACCACGCCTTGCGGTTTCGCGATCACCAAATCTAATCTCTACAATTGAGCAACTCAACATATCCCGTATTTTCCTATTAATACGACCTTACTCTATCGCTGCATGCTGAACTTATTGCCAAATATTTATTAATTATATAATAAACAAGGTTTAAAGACTCATATCCATGGCACTTGACAACATCCAATTTCACAATTTCTTTCTCTGCAACGACTACACGCACGATCAAACAATGAATTTTCCACTAAATAGGTTTTACCCCAAGGGCAATAAGTTCATGGTGAAACCAACAGATAGGGCCTATTAGTTTAGCAGAAACCTCGCTGTCGCATATTAGGAGCCTATCTCATAATCGGGTATTTTCCTCTATATATGCATCAGAACTTAAAAATGTAATTTTTTTGCATTATTTTTGCAGAAAATTGTATTCATGGACGTATATAATGAAATAATTAAATTATAAAGTTATGTATTTATTTCGGTACTTTCTATAACAAAAATGAAATACATATATCTAATGCTTGAAATTATTAAAAATATAAACAATACAGATTAAAAATGTTTACTAAATGTAATAGAATATAACGTTGAAGTGCAGTATACGCTGCTGATGGCTTGTGCATGTCACAGAAATTTTCATAAAAAAACATTCGAAAAATTTTTATCTCCAGTCAATTCTGATTATCGTAGATATTTTGCATAAAAATGCGCATAAAAATTACGGGATAGGAATAAAAAAGTAATTACCTATTCACCGCGATTTGTAATGCACTGAGAGTGGGTTTATATCGCCGCGTTTTCCTCAGCGTTTACGTTTCCCCGCTTTAGTCCTCTGCCGTGCTTTTACATGAAATATTACCGATCGGTATAATGCGAGCCTCTATTAGAATATTCTAACTAAGAGGATTCGACGCGAAAAAAAAGAATCTCGTTACCATTTCATGCGATACGTGTTGCCTCGTATCGTTACCTAATCCCGTTCCGTTGCTCTGGAATTCTTTAAATTCAAATTACACCATTGGCAAAGGTATGAGGCGGGAAGCGACTAGAAATTTCGAAACGTTGCACGTTCGATTGTACGTTCGATCGATACGATCTTTTGGTAAGTTACTCTTCGATCTGGTCTCTCCTTTCTCTCTGTCTCTCTCTCTCTTCCTTCCCTCTCTCTCTCTCTCTCTCTCTCTCTCTCTCTCTCTCTCTCTCTCTCTCTCTCTCTCTCTTTATCTCTCTCTCTTTCTCTTTCCTCCTGCCGTTACTCTCATCCTACCGCAGCAGCCTCATTCCCTACTGGTAAACCCTGTTATCACCGTGCCATGGCGCGTTATCGGAGCGATTGTGCAGGCCGAAAGCCCCTTTCGCGATAGATTACTATAGGTTGCACGGTCGTATCTATCTAACGTCTGGCCAAACCGTGAATCATGGCTTATGGTATAGTAAATCTAATTTCCAAAGCAACGAGTGTGCAGCCTGTAGAAATGATGACATTAATGATAATCACTGATTATACGGGCCATAACGCGGACTGATACGAGATAACTTTTATCGTTCACCACTTTAAAACACATATGGATAATTGAGTAAACCGAAATGAGAGCGTTATAATCGGGGTTATAATGCATAAAATACAAGCTCTTTTTTTCTAAATTAAGGTTCTTAGAAGATGCAGAGGAATTTATTTAATGTAAATTTATTCTTGTACGTGTTTTAAAAGTTAAATAGGATGGTTAATATCTCAAAAACACTGTTCTAAGATCGTAAGAAAATTAGATCTTTATGCAATTCGGTATTTCTCTCGAACGAAAGAGATTATTTATTTATATAATTTTATAAATGCAGAGTGTACGTGTACTCTGTCAGATTATATTTATTCATTGTTACTCCATTGATGGCATGAGGAATCAGATCGTCCCGAATTGTTCACTGTAGTTATAAATGCTGCAATACTTAAGAACGTACATCACCGAGGTAAATATCACATTTCGTACCAGCTCGTAGACCTGAATTACGCTCGTAGACCTAAATTACGCGGGCATGCCTCTGATATATATATTTTCGCGTTATCATTTATCCATATATGACGAGCGTTATCTTCTAGTTCGTTCTCTCAATCAGAACTTGACGTGCGCCCGACTTGTTTCGCCATTAAATTACATCCGCGTCGGGGCTATGCTATCCTGGATTAGATTGTCAACTGAGAATTATTGTCCCTCGGCCTGTCCTAACATGACTGACGCATGGTAACGATTTACGATAATCGACTGTAACGGCTGGGCACGTAACGGGATTCAACTGATAAACCAATAATAGATCAGGATATTTCGCTGCGGCCAAACCGACGTGTCTGCAGAAACGTATTCACCGACAGTGAAACAACGTGATAATATGTATCTACAATGGCCTACGCAGTTCTGCCGAATTTATCGGGGTTAAAAGTCTGATAAAAGCCCGATGAAATTGGTTGATCGTTGGAAGATAATTCTCTGAATATTGTGAATTTGTAACAAGCATCGAAAGATTGATACATCGAAATTTGCTTGCATGCTTAGATAATTTATAAAATAAGAAAATAAATGTGATATCATAGAGAATTATTTAAAAAAATATTGATGTTGTTATGGATTGACAGTTTTAAATATATAACAGAGTAATAATTTGTGTGTGTGTGTGTGTGTGTGTGTGTGTGTTTGTTTCACGTAGGTATAATTATCTAATTATACCTACGTGAAACAAAGATTATTTTCTAAATATTTGTATGTTCCCAACGTAGACTTTATATTCAGCAATTTCATAATTTCAAAAATAAGGTTTCACGCAGGTTGAATTACTCTTCCTCATCTATCGAAATCCGATTATTAATCAACCTCTACAGACAATGTTACGTGCAACATATCAGATGAAGTTTCGCGGTGCAGAAAATTCCGAGCTTTCAGCGAGAGAGAGCTCTCGAGCGACGAACGAGGAAACGTGGGTGTATGTGGTGGGGTGGAAAAGACGAGAGGGTGTCGTGAATGGGGTTGAGAGGAGAGTCGAGAGAGGGGGAGGGGGCGGTCTTCGAGAGGAGAGGCACCATACACGGAGGCGAAGATAGAGAATTTTAGTTGCGGAAAACTCGATGTACGGAGTGTTGCGCGAGAAAGCGATTCGATTGAAATGTCGGAGAGTAGGTGGTGCCAAAGCTGGGAAAGTTTTCAACCAGTTTACCATCCCCGTATCGATGCTGCTACAGTGCGATCACACAAATGCACTTACATCCGTACTCGGTCTCAAACAGAAAACGTCGTCCGCCCTGTTTTTCCCCGGCGGAACACATTGTGTCCCACCCCCAAGGATCGTTCGTCGCGCGGCGAAGTAATATCTTTCTCGGGTCACGGAATAATTTTCCAAATCCGCCTTTCCGAAGTTCGGCCCGCGAGTCGAACTTGTCTGTGCACGCCCGCCATCGTAAATTTGTAACAAGAGTATCAGGAACATGTTGCATGCTCGAGATGCGTATAGTGGCGAGATGCGCTGCTGAAGTTGGCATGTGCACTCGAGTGTCGGTGTAACTTTCTAATTTTAAAGTGACCGCCGGATACATGATACGATTGTTTTAACATATCTATACGCGTATCTGTAAGAAGTATTTATATCTACAAGAGAATATCGTTGCCTATGTGCCGTGTTGTTTCACACAATATATAAGTAGGGGAGAGTGGGGCTAGTCGTTACAATTTGCAAATAATAATTTTTAAACCGAATATTTTGCACCCTAACTTTCTGAAAGTTATACCGTTGGTTTGGTACAACATTGGAGAATGTTCCAATTTTTTTTCATTTCTATCTAAATATTAACATATGGGATAAATAATTAAATATGGAAGCATGTTTTTTGTAACAACATGCCCCCTAGTGGGGATAGTTGTTACAGTGGGGGGTATAAGTTGTTACATTGGTCAAAGGAGTTAAAAAGAGGAAAATTAACGTTGTATTAATGATTTTATTGTATCACTTACTGAAATGAGTTACATTTCCTTTTGTCCTTTCATACTTTCTGTCGTCTAAATATCACTACTGATAATGGATTAATGTCAGTAAAGAACTCATTTTTATTGAAGGTGAAAATAATTTGATAAATTGTAAGTAATTACGAAATGGTAAGCAAATTACAACACAAAAAACAAGAAATATTGCCTGGTATTTCAGTTATATAATTATTTAAGCAATAGGAAAATACCAAAAAAAAATCAAAATTTCAACATATTTTAAAAAATAATTGGCGTTGGTTTTTGTTGGTTGTTGTTGGTTGGTTGTTGTTGGCCAAGTGACCCAAAGTAAGGAAACTGGGCAGAAATCACATTGCGTCAACACCCGCGAGGGCCATCGCAATGCTTTGTTTTAATTAGACAGTCGGATTCCCCTAGTCCGTGCCAGTTCTGAGCTGAGCGTTGAATGGCGGCCGAAGAGGACGACCACGACGGCTCGCGCCGCCACGGAAGCCTCGCAGCAAGGAAGATCCGCGGGTGGTTGGTTGTTACAGTGTAACAATCTACCCCTTCAAAAATGTAACAATTAGCCCCTTCTAGACACTTCAGTATAGGTTATTAAATCTGAGAAAAACAGAAAGTTCTATTGTATCAAATATATCACCAAATTACTTCATAATAATCACAAAATGTAACCATATACATTTTAAACACTAACCTTTTATATATTTTGTTGCACAGCAATCAAATCTTCCGAGAAAATGTAGATCGCCAAGGCTGATTTTACAAAAAGCTTTGTGACGCACTTGTCCGTTAAGCTAGACTAACCTAAACCCGTCAGAACTTGTATAACAACAAGCGTGTTGATCTCCAATAGTCTTCACTGCTCTGCTATCTATTGCTTTTTTTTAAAAGCCACTGTATCAACCTACCCGTGTAACAACAAGCCCCACTCTCCCCTACTATAAATATAAGATTTCCCGATAAAAAGAGTGAGAAAGTAATACATACAGAAGTTATATAATCTTATATACATATGATCTGTTTATACATATATCTTATACATATACATACGAGGTGTGATCAAAAAGTTCGTGGAATTTTTTAATTTCCCGCGCTAGAAGTGTCCGGATAGAAAACTATATTTTTTTATATGTTGGTACACTTGTGCTTGAAATATGTTCACAGTGATAGCCATATTGAGCGCGTATTTCACAATCGATAGCCAAGTGAATAAATTGTGTTTTGTTGTGTTCGGCGATTTTGTAATACTTTATAATGGAGGATGAAAGTATTGATACCGCAACCACCGTATTCACCAGATATGGCACCGTGTGACTTTTTTCTCTTCCCAAGAATAAAAAAAACCATGAAAGGACAACGATTTACAACCGTTGAAGACATTAAACAAAAATCGCTGGACGAACTGAAGGCTATACCGAAAACTGAATTCCAGAAATGTTTTGAAGACTGGGAAAAACGTTGGCATAAATGTGTTTTATCTGATGGAGCTTACTTTGAAGGGGACAACATAAATATAGATGAATAAAGACATACTTTTTCAAATAAACAAAAACTCTTGATCCTCCATTATAAAGTATTACAAAATCGCCGAACACAACAAAACACAATTTATTCACTTGGCTATCGAATGTGAAAAACGCGCTCAATATGGCTATCACTGTAAACGTATTTCAAGCACAAGTGTACCAACATATAAAAAAATACAGTTTTCTATCCGGACACTTATAGAGCGGAAAATTAAAAAATTCCACAAACTTTTTGATCACACCTCGTATATGTATATACAAGTATGTATATTGCGGCAAAAAAGGGTGTTGAAACTTTTCCAGTTTTGAAAGATTATCCTGAAAAAAATGATGAGATGGAACATAGTGTTAGAATAATCCAACTAAATCAAGATACATCCGCGTATCAACGAAAACGACAAATGCCCTTTTTCCGGCGCGTTACTTCGCAGAATTGTATTTTTATGTGGATATTCCGCAAATAGTGGTAATAATCGTAAAGTCACCGTCGCAATTGCGGGCAACGCTTTTTTTTTCCTCTATCGTAACGTTTTTAGCAGTTCCTTTACGCTCGCTGGAGGCCATTTGCCTATAACATAATACAGATTTAGGTAACAGCTGTGGATATATCTACTGTTAGGGGATACGGGGCGGCTTTCTCGAGAAGCTGGATGCAGCGACGTGCAGTGGCATATGTATGGCTACTTAGAGTTGGGCAACATTGAGATCCATTGACAAACCTCACTGAGAGATTATCGATTCGCGCTATATATCCATTATTAAATTAAATTTATCATAGTCGGAAGAATACGCGTTTTCTCGTTTTAAAAGACGAAAATGTTCCACGAAAACTCATAAAGCTTTAATGAGAGGGTTCCGTTTTCATTAAATTATTTACCCATAACAAGGTAAGTCTGATGAGTATTTTCTCAAGTAGTTCTAAGCGCTCGCTTATGAAACTCGATAAGAATTTTTCTCTGCGAACGCTAAAAGGAGCGGAAATCGTTTGTGAGTTCTTTCTCATCAACTAATTCCACGGGTTGCTTAATTTCATAAACGGAAAGGCATTATTTTTTTCCCTTTCTTTATCACATAAAGTTTGCCGCTTTGGAGTCTCTCTCTTAATTAGCATAATTATTTCATAATTTTTCCAGTATATATGCTGTTGATACCATACAAGATAGAAGATTTTTTATCGGGGAAATATTTATCGCTATTAACATCTAAACAATATTTTCCAATTGTATTCCATTTAAGTTTTCTTTTAATCCAACAGAAATCTTTCCACAATCAATCTTTTCACTTATGTAAAATTTCAATTTGTACGATGTGTTTCCGCAGACTCTACCTCTTCATTCATTTGAATTTGCCGTGATATACACCATCACGCCTAATCCGCGTTGTCCACTTGCTTGGAGGCGAATGTTTATGTAAATAAGTACAGCAAACAACCCCGGCGCCGATGGAGCTCAAGAATTCCCTCCGTATTTTCTCCCCACGTGCTGATCCATAAACGTCACGTACATGAATCAATGTATAGGTGTGCGGCTGTCATACGGCCGTGTCTCCTCTCACACACACATGCGCGCGTCGCGCATGCACACATCGTCGCATACACGTGCACAGAAAGAGCCTACAGTGCGAGCGGTTCCTCTCGGTGACTGCTCCCAATTATCTTCAATAACCACACCGGCAAAATCCACCCAGCATGGTGCAGCAGCTCCGGCAACATTGAGTAATTGTCTCACGTTTTGCTTTCCCTCTCCGCACACGCATCCTGCCCTTCGAGTCCGGAAATAAATGATTGCTCGATATTGTGAAACCGCGCGAGCATTGTTTCCAGCGGAACGACGGCGAAAAACCGCGGACAGTACCGCGACAACCGGCGCGCGGCGGAGAATCGACGCGAGGCCAAGCGAGAGACAAAAAGGACTCCGCGGCAAAACCCGCCCGGGGTAAAAAGCTGCGAAGACGGGGGGAGGGAGGACGAGGCGCGGACGGGCGCGGAGAAGTGAAAGGCTGCTTCAATGGAGAACCAAACAGAAATTGTCAGAAATTGAGAAAACCACCGCCGCCTGAGGCATCAAAGTACGGCGCGCCTCCTCTATTGCATTCACACATATACGCTGGCGTCTGTTTGCGTTCTGCGCACATGTATGCGGTTTATTAAATAAAGTTACATGGGATGCGCGCGCTTCGTTGCCCTTTGCTCGGATGTACAAAGAATCCGCCAGATGTGAGATGACATATTTCAAATATTCTCATATATATATTTTCTATAGAGCGTGAAAAGTTATTTGACGTACTATTATACGTGGAAAGTTGAGTTTTTTTTCTAATTTATCGGCTGCAGAATATACAATAGAAAATCTAACAATAAGATAAAAATCATTATTATTATCTATTAGAGATAGAGTATTGTCTATTATATATAATAATTTCGTATGATCTGCATTTAATTGGATCACTCATATTTATCTCCGTGTCGGTATTCCAAATTTAGAAGGAAAAAAAAATCGTTTCGGAGAAAGTTTCGGAGAGAAATAAAATACTAAATTATCAACGATATACATGAAATATGTAAGCCACGATGGGGCATATTCTTTTGTTCTCATTTGAAATAAACGAAATTTGCCGCAAGGGAATATAAACGGTCGACGCCGTATAATCGTCGACGAAGGTAAAGCAGTCTCGCGCAGCTTCTGAATGTGGAATTCTACAGCGATTTAAAGAAAAGAGAGCTCATCTCCAATCTCTAAAGTTTTTTTCCTGCTATTTCTTTGCAAATGTCACTCAGTACATCCCACTGCAGTGTCTCAAAGCTGATTGTACGCGTACAAAAGATAGATTACAACAGATAAAGAGACTAGAATGAGAAAAATTATTTTACTAATATTAACAATAGTCGTACATTGAATTGTAACTAGTGAACTTCTGTAGCAAAAAAATGCTGATTAAATATGAACAATATATGTATGTCACTTTTTTAAACAATTTTGATTACGTTAAAAATAGCAATAATCGAAAAAATAATACTTTATCTTTACAATGATATATAACATAATTTGTTCAGAAGTCTTATTATTGTATTCTATTAAGTAGGTAATGATCTTCGTTAATTACATTTCAATAAATTATAACGGCCAAAGTTTGTCTCTTTGTTTGGTAAAAAATTTAAAATCGTGCGGTGTCTAATTAACGATTGATTTTCGTTTCTCGCAAATTAAACGGAAACTTATGACCGAGGTATCGCTCACTGTTATTTCTTAGAGAGCGAAGTGCGTATACTTTACTTGCACACGTTCGACGTTTTAAAAGATGAGCTCCACGGAGGTCTCGGAGAAAATATTTTCCACGCGAGTGATGAACCAGCGATTGTCGTTGACGTTGACAAGTCGAAGTCAAGATTGATGTAGGTAGAAACGTGATGACGTACCTACGATTTTCCTACCTTTGCGATTCAACTGCAACGTCGATTTGTGGAAAGCCGTTTATCTCTTCAAACGGGTTGCCCGCAACTTTTCGTCGACGTTTATCGACAAATCCCGCGATAAAAGGAAGACGAGAAACGCGAGAGATGTACGCATCTCTTCGCATTTTTAGCGATCTTGTCGATGATGGAAACAGTTTGAAAATTTCTCTGTTTCTTGGGTGATCCTTTTTTACTTTTATACTTTTTCTTCTTGCGCATTAAATTTCGTTTAAACTTCTTTTAGATTTTAGATCTATAAATCAGGTTTATAGTCCGTCAGACCGTAAATATGGAACGCATAACCGTACATTCTGTGAGCTAGTTGTGAAAGCTTTTCCCCTTTTTTCTATACCCATAAATTGAGTACGTCCGATTCCAGACATTTGGAGCATAAAATTACTAATGCTTATAAAAATGTTATATAAAAACACTTGAACCGTTCAATATTGTATGTTCAATATTAAGTATCCGATAAGTTTTTGCGCTATAAAAGATTTATCAAAATGTATGTATGTATATGTAGCTTATTGAACGTACAAATATTGTGTGAATTTTTCTCTTGAATGGTGTTGATTTTGCTACATTAGTTATTAAACTGCAAAGATAACAAATTACAAAGAATAATCTTGTGCACGATAAGATTATTCTGAGCGGGCGAATTTATTAGTCGCAGACAAGGTCCAATTTTGAGAATATTGTATAAATGTAACAATGCGCGCTCGCGTGCACGTGCAGTGCATGTATGTGTAAATTCTAGTACTCGTTGCGATTAGTAATTTCCTTAGCTGCAGTTTTCACGTGCTACGGGCTTTTCCGTGAGTAGGTATGCAATCTCGCAGAAAGCAGGCAGTCGCTATTCGCTGAAAATTTCGGTCCTCCTCCCTTGCTCTTATTAAAATAGGATGCAAGCAAGAGATTTCGCTTAGCTACACGCGAAATATACGTTTGCTTGTAAGAGAAATCTTGGGCATATTATAGCATTGTAATATTGCGCTTTTGTAGTGTGTGCTTTGAGAACGAATTTTAACGAGATCTAAATGCACAAATATAAACGTAAACTTTTCATAGCAAAATTCACACAATTTTCCATAAATACGCAATTGTTAATTATTTTCAGTAGCTCAATTAATTTTAACATACACTATTTAACGATTTTACGGCAACAAAAATGATATATGACTGTTCCTGAATTTAATTGTCTATCACACAGAGTTTATTTCATTATTTCATATATATATATAATTACTTGCCGACAAAATTTATTAATTGAATATGCAGTATGTATTATATAATATCATTTGGCTCATTTGTAAATTTATTATTGTTAATTGTATAAAAGTTAAGTATAAAAAGCGATGATTTTTTTTATACACAGTATAATTTTTATTTATAATACTGTAATAATTTGATTATTGTTAAAAGACACATAATTTATATTACTTATTGTTAGTAATTCTTATATATGTGATATTCTCTAAAGTAAAAGATTATTACAATATTTACGTGAAAATATTATATTATTCTATGTAAATTTGTCTTATATTTTCTTTGCATCTCACTTACGCTTTCGCACATTTTTTATTCCCCCTTGAAAAAATTTCTTAAAGTCGCACAACTCATTTAAAGTTGCATTAAATTATCGAGCTAAGTTTCCATTTAAAATTTCTCGCAAATTGGAAGCGTGAGTTTTTCTCACTTTAATGGCTCCTCGTTATTTCCCACATCCCCTTCGTCTACCCGTGCGTTGTACGCGGAGATCCTCCCTCTGTAATCGGCGGCGCCTTGGGTTTTCGAAGGGGTGAGAGGGAGAACACGAGAAAGCCAGTAAAGGAAAAGAAGAAACGCTGAGCGGAGTAGCGGATTACTCAATTGTCGAATTCGATTGGCCGCGCTGATTGAATCGTTGAGAATCGCCGTCCCCTTGGGAAGCCGAAAAGCCGCGAAAAGAGCCCGATCCAGCACCTTTTGGTGACAAATAAAATATGAAAAACGAAATATAGGGGCACCTTTTTTTCAAAACTTCATATCTTATATACTATCAAATTTTTCTCAAATAGATAGAAATACGTTATAAATGCGAGAAACTTAAAAACAAATTGCACTTACGAATAGGATATTACGTGTTAAATTATTTTTAAAATATTCTTCGATATTATGAAGATATAATAAATAATAAACATACAATATTACTTTCTCGATTTTACTTACACGCATTACATGGTATGATTGCAATAACTTATTAAATAATTTCAGCAATACTCTTTTCAAGATCTTTTAATATCAATGTTTAAATTCAATGTTCAAATACCTAAACATTTCAAGATTTATATGTACGTATGTATGATTTATGGATTTATGCCATTTTCTGAAGCTTTCATACCGTTATAGCTGTCACTCGTACTTCACTATTAATAATACCTCGTTCCAGTTTTGCATTTCCATTAGCCCTAACAGAAACGTCAAACGCAAGACAAATACCTCTTTCGCGAAGAAATCCGGCCGTCAAATATTCCAGTCATCGCGCGGAAAGGGCGATAATCCGACGCTTCGCCCTGCAGCGCGAAGTTTCTCGCATAAGGAAAAATTTTCGAGCGTTTTCCGTTTCCGCGCCGCGCGCCGGGACCAAATATCCTCGGTGCTTTTCGCCGATTCTGTAAAAAGGGGCGCTTTTTTCCGAGGCGCGCCACCCCTCGATGTTGACGTCCTCGCAAGTCGCCGGAAATTCGTGGCTTGACGTTTTATCGAACGGCGGGACTTTATTGTAGCAACTGCGGAAGTACGAAGCGCGAAGGAATAAAATCTACCGCCGCGCCCCGCGCGGCATGGAAGGAGAAAACTTCCCCATAGAAGATAAAACGTCTCGCCTTGCTTTCCGCCGCTTTTTGCCGATACTGACGGGGAAGGAACGGGAAGGAAGACTTCCAAAGTTCGCGCCATTGTCTAAACGTTTAATCTGATACGACGGGCGCTGCGGCGTTTTTGCACCACGTCCGCCGCCATTGTCTAAACATGGATCAATTTGACGTGGCAAAAAGTGACGAGAAATTACGTCGCTCCCGTTCCGATGGAAACGATCTCGCTGATTATCACATTAAATAATTCTGCTGCGTAATAGATATCGCATTGGTTTCGCTATTTGATTTCCATGTAAGTAGCAATATTGATATTTCGCAATAATTTTATATAAAGACAGCGTTTTCATTGTGATTATACGGCATTGAATAAGCTCAGTCAATTTTTTACCTGGGTATTTTCGTTACTCCAGCTTCTTCTCTTTAGCTGTGACTATAAAATATGATAGTTCTGCCTGAATAGTTTTATATTACTTGAGTGACACTTTAAAATTGCAATTACTCACAGCTACATAGGATGTGTCCTTTTTCCTTGGTTAAATATATAATGTACTTTAAGCGAACAAGATCATTGATCGATATCACAAAATATCGCTAAATTGTTTAATCCAATATTCCTCATTTACATTTCGCACATAGCGCAGTAAACACAAGTACGTAAAACATTTCGAGCCTTGGAATGGGCATTCGGAGACTTCGACTTGTCGGTCGAAGGTATGCGGTCGATGAGGCAAACGGGGTACTGGAGAACTGCAGGAAAAGGTACTGAGAATAGCCCCGCGTTGTAAAATAACCCCGGTGCTGGGTGTAATTGAAGACGAAAGCCTGCACTTATACAAATTTTTTACAAAAGTTGAGAGCACACGCTGAATAACTCGTAAAACGAAGAAAGGGAATACCGTTCTCGACCTCTCCCATAAAGGGGGTTCCACCTAATGAGCCGTGGATACAAAGAACCTCGTTTCAGCTGGCAAGCTCATTCGCTGAAATTTTTTTTAGCCGCGTAAAGTGGGATATATATATATAGGAGGTATTACCTGCGTCCAGTGCAAATCCCGTCGTGAAGAATCTCGCTTAATGATCCACAGGACGAGATATCGTATAGCTCAATCGCGCCGCGATTATATTACTCGTAAGATCAACAGACGTGTAAATTCGCTCAATTAAATTTTTGTGTACCCTCCATGAAATTCAAAGTAGAAGTCGGTGATCTCTATTGGGAAGTTTGCGGGGAAGTGCGACTTGTCTTCCGAAGTTCCCTGCGAGAGAGTAACTCGTTTCATCGACTCCGATTACAAAGTTGCTTAATGCGATTGGCGCAAACAGCGCAATTCTCGACGGGACGTCCCGAGCTCTTTGCAATTTACATTCACTTGTCTCGTTGATAAGGGAATAGAGCTTTCCGTCTTACGTTCGAGGCAATGCGTGCGGCATAATGTCCCTTTGAGAGAAAATCGATGTCGTGGCATAGAGTATAATTACTGTAATTATTGCAACGCGATTAATAACAACGTTCTGGACGTAATTGATAGCGTATAATCGCAAATATTTTAGGCCGAGATGTACGTATACTTAACGAAATTACGCGAAAAGGATCTCGGAGAATTATGCACTTTAACGACGTGATATATTACGTAGATTCTAAGGTCTTAAGGTCAAAAGTTTTCGCGAGAAAGCTATTTAAATAGGTCAAGTCATTAAATAAAAGCTCTCTCCGGCCGACGAAATTGCGATCCATAGTTATACATCATTAAATCCGAACAGAAGCGCGAAAGAAAGAGCAATCTGTTACGTGTGCGAAATTTTCCGCAAAGGAATTCGTAGTTCACGATTATAAAGTATCAAACTGGCCCAGTTAGAAAACTTCCTATTCAATTCAAAACTTCAAAAAAATTTATCAAAGATGGTATAGGAAAAATTATGCCAGTTTAAAAAAATTTGAAAATAATTGGCTTATTTCGTAAATCATGAATTAAGCTTTCAGATTAATGATTGGTAGGGGAGACCGGGGCTATGTGTCCACACTTTACGTCTTTTTCAAGTTTACTAAAAAACTAATAAAGATATTTGGCTAAAATTTTAATGGTATAACTTTTCACAACCTTGCTATTAAAAAAAAACCTAATTAGAATCATTGATCTTTTAACATTTTAAAGAGGCGAATTTTTTAAGTGGACAAGTCAAGCGTAGACAGATAGCCCCATATGCGGGGCTATCTGTCTACATTCGAGGGCCTATCTGTCCACATAATAGAAAACACATTATTTATATTAATTTCTATACTTATTTATAATATTATTTATTATTAATATATAATATTGAAAAAACTGCCTAGTCATTGGAGTCAGAGAAGTAGTAGGCACTTTGTGTAGATTTTTTGACAAGTTTTTTGCGTAGAGCTAACTTTTCTTTATATACGGTGGCATCAAACTGATTTTGAGTCCGTTGCAAAATCAATGTGATAAGTTTCTTTTGTCCCCTCAATTCTTTAATCTTTTTTTTATTTGGGGCCTTTATTTTATCCTCGGCAGCGTTTAAAATAAAAAATACTCAATAATTTAAGACAAACTCATATATTTAACTTGACGTGTATTTTTAAAATAAAAATTTGGTGACGATTCTTGAATCGCAGGATCAAGTAGTTGCTCGTAGGTCACTTTTTTACAGTAGCGAGTGAGAGCCCGAACATTTATTCCAAAGTCTAACGCTGTTTTTACGAAAAGATTCTCGCTCAATTTTTATTCTTTTAATCGCTCTAAATATAATTTTATTGGATATGTCTTATCCGTCTTAAGGAAAGTCTTTCTTTTGTAGTTACGCACCATTATCTATTTATAAAAGAACAATTCGTCATTGAAGTGTGGACACAGTGCCCCATTAAAAATAGGACAGATAGCCCCGACCACGTTTTTCAGTCAATTTTAGATAATGCGTAATTAAGATTTGACGCTTCTCACACCTGATAACTATATATTAATTGATAATATTATGAATTGCTTACTTTAATTTGAGTTAAACTACTGTCGCACAGCAAATTTTTTGACCGTCGAAAAATGTGAATAATTGTTTTCGCTTTTCTTTTAACGTATATACTTAGCGTATGCGAGAGGCATCGCAAGAAAACAAACAACATTTAAAAATCTTACGTAGGGCATTTTTCAACTACTTGTTACAATGGTAAAGACATATGTCTCTTAAAACTTGAGATAGCAGTACTGTGGACACATAGCCCCCGTAGACAGATAGCCCCGGTCTCCCCTATTATTAGGAAATATTCGATTAATGTAGAACTAGTGCGACCTATTCGAATACGAATCGAATTGAATCTCACCCGATTCGATTACGTCTATTTCGACAGATTTATATATAACTTGTTAAGAATTTTAGCACTGTTTCCCTTTACGGGAGAGAAATCATACGTATGTATATGACATATCCGTGTGTATCTCTTGGACTGCAGCCAATTTGCACGATGTAGCATAATTGCAGCGAATTAAACTCGCATTAAAGTCGCCGTTGTAATTAGTATTTACGTTACACTAATTAGAGCAAAGAGATCTGCAGAAATCATTTTTATACGATTCAACACTGATGCATTAGTACATTAGTTATTGCTTTTTTATTTGTAATTGAATGTTACTTTTGGGATCGAATACACATTTGCTATAATCATTGCTAGTTTCCTGATGTAATATATCACGCCCGTAAAGAATGATTCGGAAAGGATGCGTCTCGACGTTAGAAGCTTACTCCACAAATGGTTGATTCAAAGAAAAATACGACAGCGTACGGTAAAGCCGAGATACTTGATGATCAAAGGACTAGCCAATCGTGGAAACATCCGCCGAAGCTGCCGTTTCGTTCGCGGACAAATTATACGGTTTTTCTCTCCGCTCCCAAAGACTAAACGATCGGAATCGACTGATCATTCTGTGCAGAAACTCGAAGTCTGTATATATAGACAACTTCCGGTTCCGCGAAGCATTCTTTCGCAAGTGTGGATTTATATCCGGCTCAGTTCAGTGGTTTTACTATATTAAACTAAATGTGCTCCTGTGTACAAGGAAATATGTTTAATAAAAAATGTGTCAGAAGCTGCTTATTCATCAAAGTCTTTACAAAAAAAAGCACGAAGCTCAAGTACGGAAAGAAATTGAGGAAATGAGAAATTCACACTTTATCTTTAAATATGATGATGACGGTATTCGCCCATCTGTGAATTCACCTTAGAGAGAAAACGAGTTTAAATTTTTGAAACTTATTAAGCGAGAAAAGTGGGGAAAAAGAGATTATTCTGTGTCAACGGCATCCTGTTAAAGTAAGCCGAAATTAAATGGCGAAAGTTAATTTATTTGAACGACCGTTCTAACTGACGTAAGTTTTCTTTGATGAACATGAAGAAGTTTACTAACGCCTATTTTATTAACAAACTAGAGACGAAGCAATTTGTTTCTGGAATTAGTAAATTGCTGAGTTCTAACCGAAAACGTCGCATAGGGTAAATATCTCGGGAGTGCTTTCAAACGGAAATGCGTCTCTCTCAGTCTGATATTGGTATGCTACAAATAACTTCAAATTTACCATTCCGTGAGAGAGTAGAATTTAAACGAGTTGCGTTCCTGCGATTTCTGTATAAAAAAAATAACACAATACGTTATTATATATTTTTATACGTGTAGAACGTTTACAAATTCGCGCGGTGAGAGTCTAATCAACGGGGCTTTGTCGTCGAAATAATTTCGAGTTGTGAGAACATAAAGGTATATCTGAAAATCTGTCGCGCAACGCGATCGTTACGTTGTAAAGGGTTAATTGGTGAATCCGCGATGAATCCGTATATATACTGGAGATATACTGGAGATTGCGCGAGTTCTAAATTTTAATAATTTCAAGAGAAATTATCACGCACACAGAAATTCGATTAATTGACAAATGCAATCCGGACGGTCGCGTTGAATAAATTATAACACAGCCGTGCTCATAGAGCTTGGGTCTTGGTAAATTATGTCTCGTTCGCCCTCTCCGCCCCCCTTTTTCCGCGGTCTTCTTCGCAAGCGTTTCCGACGGTAACAAATAACACCTTCTTCTTCTGGTGTTTCCGAGTTTCTTCTCTGAAATTTATTTCGACGCAGATGAGATGCAGGCCGTCGTGGTGGTTCTTGCGAATTATTCTGCCTCGATTCGTAAGAAGATCGATTCCACCCGCAGCTTCCATCCGTAACGCGGTCGTCGAATAGCGGGGGCGGATTTGACGATCGTCAAGTTAACGAATTCAAATGTAAGGTAAGAAAAGGAAGAGGAGAGCGACAGTTTCCGAAAACAAAAAGACCGGCATTCCTCCCAGCCACGCGACGAGGACCCTTTATTAAACGCAAGAGAGAGAGAGAAAGAGAGAAAGTGCTGCGAGACGGGGACTCGACGCGAGGTGAGGGGTTGGCGAAACGGCCGCATAAATTATGCTTATGAGCCATTTCGTGTGTTCTGTGCCGCCATTTTTAAATTATACTTTTAAATGTAGCTCCCGTAGGGCGCGGTGACCGGGACACCCTTTCTGGTCCATCCCTCGCTCTATCCTTTACGGCGGCTCATACGTATTATCTTCAACCGCACTTGGGAATTGTTTTGTCGAGAATTTGTTCTTCATTTAAGAATGCTATTTTTGTTGAGGCTTTCCGTTTCTATTGTCATACTGAATAAATTTAATTAAGATGCTCTTGTCGCAAAGGTCGTCGATGTTTAATTGTCAAGTGAAACACATTCAATTTGTTTTGTAATTTATTTAAATGCAATAGATAGCAATTAATTTCATAGGTAATTCTTCTAAAAAAATTTTTATTAGACCAAGTATTAAGATTTATCTAATGCATTTTTTTCTAATGTGTCTTTGTACTCCGTTATCCTTAAATTATCTTTAAGTACTAAAAAAGATGTTCTCTTTTATATCGAATAATAATAACAAATATTTGTTCAATTTATTAAATTATTTCATTAAAAAGCAGATCACAAGTAGATGTATTTATATTGAACTGGAAACACGATATCTCTTTCATTCTTCCTTCTGTTTTATTTGATATTGTACAAACGTCTCCTATAAATACAGTTAATATTTTTAAATTTATTTCAATTTATTTCAATCTTTAGACTTTCAGATAAAACAATTTTCAAGTTATTGCCCCTTTAGGATACTAGAAGTGTGTCCTTGCAAAACTCATTGTCATAAAGAACAACAGTGCTTACTGGACTCCGAATAAATCGTGCGACAAAAATCGGCGACATATATCGTCCTGGCTACCAAAGCCAGTTAGTTTCTTCCACGGCGCACGGAAATAACGTTTGTTATCGCAACGAGAGCCAGTGGCCCCACCAAGTAACAGCCGGTGAGACGCTAGCTTGAGATACTACGTATCCACGGCGACGTTAGTTCCCGAGTGTCCTCGGATGGAGTCTTTTTCCCAACTCGGTTAATATCCTTCTTTTTTTGCCCGTTCACTGCTCGCGCGCAGCGTTAAGTTAAAACTATTTTTAAACCGTTTGTCACGTTTATCGTGGCCGAAGACCACAGTGCGGAGGGTGTCCTATTTTATGACAATTATAACGAGCCGTCGTGATACAATGGGCGACTCCAACGATTCGTTGATACATACGTAATTGTCCTGTTATTATCTAGTAGTGAATATGTTGTTTCCTTTAAGTTCTTTTTTGACGGACATGCAATTACCATGGAACACAGTTAGTATTTTCTTTAATTATCTAATTAATCAGTAAAATATTGAGGCCTACTCCAAATATTGATCCTATACTTTTTATGGACTTAACTCAAAATCGAAAATTTTTTAGTTGTATTCTTCTTGGGACGCGACATAGTAATATTTAAAAATGACAATATATATTTAGTAATAACAACTACCTTGGTTTATTAGCTCAATTTACTACTTTCCGTTTTTAAATAATTTCTTTCACCGTTAACATGACTTGTTTGATAACACTCGTGCATAAGACGTGCGAAAATCTTGCGATAGTTTTCACGTAGCCCTAGTTGACCCGGTGTAACGATGATTCTCCCCTAACGGGATGCAAATACTTAAGCTAGACAGATTAATTATTTGCAGCTGGTCCGAGCGCTCGAGGGCACCTCCGTCTCCATAATAACCGGCGCGCCGCGTCGTCATTCTCTTCTCGGCGTACTCTCGAAGGCTTCTTAATAAACTTTGGATCTCCGCGCCGCGTTAGCTAAAATCCTAGATCGATGTAAGCCCCGGGGCCACCGGGCAAGATTACGTATCTCGGCAGAGCGTAAGTGGCTTTCCAACAAAGACCACCCAACCCCTGCCTACGGAGTACGAAATATATTAAGACAACGTGAAGGCATCCGAGGCGTTCGCCCCCGAATTTCCTCGCACAGGGAATGTTATGCGCGCGCGCGCACGCGCGGATATACACCCTTTCTCTCCCCTGTAGAATCTAAATGATACCCGCTCAAAAGCAAATTTTGCTTTTAGCTAACATTAAGTATGGCTGTCCTTATTAATCCAAGTTGATAATAACCATAAACATCTCACTTTTAGAATCGGTGTAACTTTTAATGTAAAATGTTAGATTTTAGCGAGGGGGAAGTAATGGCCATAGAGAATTGTTAATTGTCCGTGTCAGTAAAGTCAGTAATATGACGGCATTAAAAGCACATTTAGTCTCCTGCCGAAATTTTATTTCATATAATATTACTTAAAACGATTTTATACGTGTATCGCATAATCCGTTGAACACTTTACGCGTCCTCAATGCTATTTGGTAAAAAATTATTACGACGCACTGTAAATAATTTTTATATCTCGCGATAAAGTCGCGGCGGTTGCAAAAGCGCAACGGTGAAATATTCGATTAGGCGTCTCTTTCCGAGTCGACATATTCAAAAGGACGACTAAGCAAAAATGGCGCAACTGCTCTCGGAGTAATCCCAATCCTCATTTCCGTGTCATCCCCCAGCCCGCGGACGCTCTCGTGCTTGCAAGGGCGATTAAACCGGTCCCATGGAATCCATTAAATGCATAAGGACAACACTCCCCCCTAGGTGTACCCAAGGGGTACTCGTATTCGCGTTGAATTTTCTTCGTGAGAGGTTTTCTCGGGCGGAGAAGCCATCCTCCACGGGGGAAATGAAATAACCGCGGGCGATACCAGCGCGGAACCATCGCGCGCACTGCACATCGCGATTTCAGATCTTCTTTTCAATTAGAGACATTCGAATCGGACTTGCGAGTGAGCGCGCTGCCTAATCAGTTTCAAAGCGGATAAATTTTTAACTCTCGACGTACGTAGCCCGAAAGTTCCGCCCGGGGCGGGAATCCAAGAGCGTTGTGGTTTCGCCGAGCTCGGCGAAGTAGTGGAAGCGAAGTGAAAGAGGTATGTGATCCACGGTAATGGCCAACGCCTCGCGCGCTTCTCGGAAAAACTTTGGAGTCGAAGGTGAGTTGTCTTCTCTTTCTCACCCCCTTCTTCTTCTTCTTCTTCTTCTTTTCTTCTTCTTCTTCTTCCCCTTCTTTTTCCGCTTGATTTCTTTCCTCGTATGCCTCGTCACGATCCTCTCCGTTCATTTTATCCGATTTTTTCCTCGCGCAACCCTTGCTCGCTTCTGGCCGGCTGAGCTCGCTACTCGTTTCCCTCTTGATCTACTCGCTCACCTTCCTGTTTCTCTCCGAAGCTCTCTCCCCATTTCTATCGAAGCTCTAACGGCTCTTTTATCGTCGGGCCAATCTTTTGTCGCCACTGCGAAGTGCAGTCGTTATAAAGGTGCGTTAAATGCGATATAAAGTACGGACGGTTGTGCTCGACCTTTTTCACCGGGACAACGAGGATCCAAGTTGCAGTTAACGATCCGCGGTCCCTATTACGAAGGGTCGTACTTTGTTACGGATTATTTCTATTTGGGAACGGACATTTCCTGCTTTGATTATAGCTAATTGTAAGTAAATTCTTTATATTAAGAACAATTTCGATTCTTAGCGCTATTCGATATTATGTTGAAGAAACGGTAATATAACATAACTGACAAATGATAAAATTAATAATTATTTATTACATAATTATAATTATTAAAATTGTCAAAATTATTACATTTAATATGAGAAATGTATTATTCACTGTTTTATTTAATTAATGGTTTTAATTATCTCAGTTAATTCCATTTGATGATTTTGAATGCAGCGATTTACCGTTATAATACAATGAATGAACAGGTGTGCATAATGCTCTGGTGGATTTTGCCAATCTCAAAATTGTCCCCTTTGCCTTACCGACGCGGCTCTCGTCGCAATTTGAATTCGAAAATGCGAATCGGGGGAGCGCGCGCGCCCGTAATTACGCTATCAGAATTTTACAGTTGCCTATTGAAACAACGCGGGCACGCTCCAATTAGCTATAAATCCCGCGTGACTCAATTCGATTAATTCGACCGAATTTGCGTAGCCGTTGCCGCGGCCGTTTGCGATCGCGAAAACAATTAAATCAACCTGACGCGCTTCCGTTCCGCGAAACGCGATGTCAGCGACGGTGAATGACGGTGAATGACGGCAATTAACGGCCCGTAAGAGCTGACGACACGGTAATTTGGTTTCGTTGCGGAGGCGGTGCTGCGCACGGCAATCTTTAACAGGCCGTATGCTCTTCGTCGCCGTGCTGATGAAATTATCTCCGGTGTGGCCCAGCGCCGAGGTCCTTTTCCGCCCGTAGCGTAGAAAGAAACGTCGCGTACGCGTCGTCATTTTCTGGCTCCACGAACCGCAAAAAGGCGCATCGGTGACCACACATGGCGCGTGGCCGTCTCGGCACGGCACGGCACGGCCCGGGCCGGCCCCGTGCGGCGCGGCGCTGGACAAATTTCACACAGACGATTCGACGGTGGCGGCGGTTCGTGCTCGCTCGAGCGGAAGCCGAAACGTATTTGCGGAATTACATCCGGAAGCGTTCGCCCTTTCCGATCGACTTTCGATCCTTGTTTTTCTCTCGCCCCACGGGCGCAATCCCTCCCTTGGATTCCTGACCAATCGCGGGATATAATAGGATAAATTTCAGCTGGCGGATCTTCGCGTCGATGTAATCCCGAAGCGATTGCGAACGTCGCGTGACTCGAGTTAATGTCAAGCGATGCGGGCACATGTTATCACATAAGGTTTGCTAAGATTTTTCTTTAGAAAAGCATTAGGAGAAGGCGAATGGAGAGTATCTGATGCACAAACTAATCATTTTTCTTCCCAATGCATTCACTACTATTTATTTCTAACTTTGAAAGTTTTAGCGAAACTATCTTCTGTTTCGATGTTTGGAACGTTGGAAGCATTTTACAGTTGTACAGTTGAGGAACAGAAAGGTTGTCCGGTTGAGTTTCGAAACGCATCCTATTTATATTTAATATCCAGCTACTTACATGTCAACAATTACCAATTCTTTTAACATTTCAATATATTTGACATCTTGTTTGTCTACTCTTATAATAAATCACCGCGCAAGCTGTGTGCATTAGTGCTCATTCACTTCCAAATAGGATGCGTTCCGAAACTCAACCGGACAATCTTTCTGTCCCCCACTGTACACAATTTCTAATTTCAATGTAAAGATGTTCATAATTTCGGTGTAAACATATTTGCAACTTACTTGTGTGTCATAGCAAACAGAGACAGTGATGAGTTTATGAGTTCTCAAATTGAAAATCAACGCGTGGAACACGCAGCTCCACGCGTTTTTATTTGTCTTTCAATTCATGGCAGCGACTAACTTTGCGCTGATGGTACAAGGGGATGTACACACAGCTCGTTCTTGTCGGGAAAATTGTACTCCACGGAAGGATACCGTCGCGGACGAAGGAGATTTCCGTGGAGATTCGGAACAATTCTGATCACGTACACGCGGGCGATACAATCGCAATGATACAAAACGACTCGTAGATGAAAGGATGCTCGAACGGGGACATCGTCTAGGCAGCGACGAGGCTCGAAACAGAATAAAAGTAATATCCGACAAGAGCGAGCGCTCGCCAAAGACTCGCTCGGAGAATTCCTTTTCTCCTCGTTCCGGCTGTGACGAGAGCAACGGGAAACTCGAGGAACAAAGGGAGAACGACGACCGTGACGAGACGAAGACAGAACAATCGGGGCTGAGGCGGAAGGCGATGAGGTCTTCGAATTGTGGACGGAAGTACCCTCTTCATTTCTGCATCCTTTGCATTCCGATTCTCGGGGCAAGGAAAAAAAAACAAGAAAGGAAGAAGAAAATGAAGACAGAGTGGAAAGAAGGTACATCTCCAATACCGTGTCTCGAAGAAATCTTTCGGCCTGTCTACTGCCGCGAATTGTAGCCCGTTCGAGACGGTCGAGGAGATCAGAATGGCGACGTCTTCCGAATGAATCGAAGTACGGCGAGTGAATAAAATGTTTGACTTGCAAGATCATTATCGGATTCGTAATGCCATGCCGGATTAGGTGCCTCGTTTTAATGAGATCTTTCTCGATCTCATCCGATTTTGCCTTCAGCATCCTAAATATTGACATCGAAACTAAATTCAAACGACAAGAAAGAAAAAAAAAGAAATTTTCGCGCGTAAAATTGCGCGGTACGTAAGAACAGGATAAGAGCAGATATTTCGTGTTTATTATTCGAATGTGGACTGAATTTGGACATTTGATTAACGAAGACCAAAGTTTGTGCCCGAATAACAAGCGCCTCGCAAGTTTCCGTTCATTAGTGTCGGTCGTAAACGATAAAAGCGACGCTGGCGGAAGTAATTGGTCAAAATTTGATCCGTGCCATCAAGCCATGTTTCTGCCGCTCGAACTGCAGCTGTTGCTACGAGGTGGAATAAAGGAAAGGGTGGTTAATTTGATAAGGTAATTAGACGTAATGTCTGACAGAATTGCGCGCCAAGTTTGTTAAGGCATCGGTGCTTAAGTCGCAACAGATGTAATAATTACAAATGCTAGCTGATTCGCGCGATCAATAAAGGCGATCGCTTCAAACGTTCCTTTCTATTCGCGCGAAAAGGTTCTGATATCGATTATATCGATTCAGAAGCAAATTTCTTCAGTATATAGAACCAAAATTGTTAATACGTCATCGTTCTCTTGTTTACTTCTTTTTTTTTTGGATCAATTTTTAATAAGGAGATTAAGAGACAAGGCCATCAATTAAGAAAGAAGCGCAATTAGCAGATTGAGACTCACATTATTGAATAAGACATCGAGAACAAAGCGGCTTGAAAGTCTTTTCTCTTAGCGCTGTTTTTACACGGAATGAATTAAATCCGTTACGTTTCGGAATGTAATATCCCTGTAGAAAGAATCTGTGGAAGAACGAGTATTATTACTATTATTATTCTTTATTACTCTTAAAATGTCGACGATGATATTATGAGACGTTCAAGATTTTGCATTATTTAACATTTTACGTAAATCATGATCTGGACAATGTTTATTGTAATTGATAATATTTTAGAAAAAATTATCATGCCATTATTATTCTTGTGCAAATGATAAAAACTCCATTAAAAATCAAATAAAAGAGTTATTAAAAAATTCGCCAGAGATGGATACTCCAATTACAGATGTTTGTATATGTTTAATCTGTGAGCTTAAATGTCGAGGAAATATCAATGACGTTCTACAAACGTAACATGATGAAGTGACAGCGGAAAATGGTTTAAAAAATTTGAACAAATAATAACCTAGCCGCTGATGACCGATGAAGATCAATTCGTACTTGTCATCGAATAGCTTTCAAAATTTACATTGGAAAATGAATGAACATATTGCAGTTGATCGGTGAAGATTGATTTTATTAAAGCTCGCTGCCAAGCGCCATGTATGGAAAATATTTGCAAAGATGTATAATTTAGTGCTATTAGAGGAGGAAAAGGAATATAATTACATTCGCATAGGTTAGAGAATTATAATAAGTGTATCGGATTTTCGTGATAGCTTCAACTCGATGTAAATTTATTTGGACAATTAACGATAATACTTACATCTGTACGAATTTAAATTTAATCGACTATGTTATACGTGCGCGAGCGCAAAATTGTACGTCCCGTTTAAAAATATTTAACAATAGCAATAAAACATGAGAAGAACTAAGCACAGCAAGAGATAAAGTTGTGAAAGATAACAAACGTTTTATGCTGAAACTGTTCGCAGAGTGAGCGGAGTTTATAGAAGCATTTGAAAATATGGTGCACTTTCAGAAGCAAACACGCTCATTTCGAAAATATCAGTAGTATCAGATAGAAATAAAGGAAAATTTTCTTAGGATACTGTTCTCACGGCGATCTTACTTCTTTCCCAGAAGCAAAGCTCGATTGTGAGAAAGTACGGTACGCCTTTATAAAACACAATGATTTTATCAAGGTAAAATAAATATGATAGAACTAAACAGTAGTGCGCTAAATTGTTGAGTATAAAAATCTCTGTCCTAAAAGCGACGTGCCCAAAAAGGGAGATAAATCGCGTCATCGACGTACCGAACGTTGTATTTTTCCAATAAGAGAGAACGCGGGTTTAGAACGCGTTCGCAGAAACGGAAGCTGCGTCACGGAGGTAAAGTATCTGCGAGAAGATGGCGAGGCAGGCGAGTATATCTCGGATATGTCTGCATTCCGGTGCACGTTCGCCACGATTTGTTCTATCTCGACTTTCTTCTTCCTCCGTCTCTCTCTCTCTCTCTCTCTTTCTCTCTCTCACCGAAGAATTCTCACGTATCCGTTCGCCTTTTCGTGGCACGACGCAATCGTGTGGAAAAGCAGCGGTCCAGCGGAGAGCAAATATTCAGTCGAGAGAATTTGTCTCATCGGAAACAACCCAGTTCTACAACGCGAGAATAGCATGTTGTTTCGCGAAAATTCTCAGAACACAGGGTGTATTTCGCTCGAGGAGCTAAAAACTATAAGACATGTCTATGAAATTTCTTCAATCTGCAATGCACGAAGATAAATGTTATGTTAAAGGCTCAGAATAAGAAGAATAAGCAAATGTCTTAAGGTGTTTTTAGTATGTGCGAGAATCTTTAAAAAATTTATATAAATTGTGTAATAACGACAAAGGTGAACGAGAATAAAGACTCAATTATATTATAAATTAATCACCTCTCACTTGCCGCCGTCTTCAACAGATCGCGAGTTATCCGATGGGCTCCGCCCTTCGGGGATTTCAAAAGAATGAAATGTAAGAGTGATTTATTATTTTAAAAGTATTTTTACGCCATTTATTAATTACTCTTTTAATTAGGAATCTCTTAAACTTTCGATATACATGTACAAATTTCTTCATCTATTTATAAAAGTATTAAATATGTGTTAAATATTTTTAAAAATCCAAGCAATCACCATTTTATAAAAGTATTGATGAAAGAAATGAAAAAAAATTAGTTAAATATATCATAGTATTCACTTTTTATAGGATTTAAACATTTTTAAAACGCGAGTGATTATTGTACCGTGTACCTAATTGTTTGCAGCATGATAAAAAACATGTTTGATTTTTCAGCATGTAGATCGTTTTTGCTTGATTCAAACTTAGTTAGTCAATCTAGATACACATACGCGCACACACAACTTTTAAAATTTGTTCAAATATGAAAACCGGGAATGGTTTTTTAATATCTCGAATAGTTTTGGAAGTCCTCCTCGCCCGTTACGTTTTTTTACATCATCGAATGCATACGTCACTCCGTTCGGGTCTAAAAACTCGTTCACTGACTCACTTCCACTCACTTTAATTTACTAACTTCTCTATACTAACTTCTCTAATTGTCACGTAGCAGTCGCTCTTATGTACCAGAATTGTACTTTCTCTGAAGCGTGAAATTATAACTTTAATCCGACTGAGCTACCAATTCTGTTTACTTGCCGTTACTTTACGTAAAATCATGATAATCGTCGTACGCAGCAATTTTACAAAAAAAATACTTGATTTTAATGATAACAGAAAAGAGAGTCGTTTAAAATGATTCACGTTGAAGGACTGCAAGAGGACCATCAGCCTATCTCCTAACTATGAGCATTACGAGGCGCTCGCGACCTACTTCGACAAAGTAAAACCAAACTTTAGTGAGCTCGTCTATATAACAAGGCCGATATCAAAACTGTTATTCCATAAGAGTCACCCCCCCCTTCCCCCGGCAAAATGGCATACGTCCAAGATTCTGTGAATCAGAGCAAAACATTCGCATTGCACTCTTTTCCAGTTTTCCGGACGTACAATATACTTCGGTCCGTTTAAGAGGAGCGCAAACAGATATGATCAATTAAATGTTATTTATGGCCTGTGTAGAGGAAGGATTTAAACCATTCTTTATTCGTTCATAAAGTTTGGCGCGAGTAATAGCCGCGATATCTTTAAGCACTCTCAGTACCTAACGCGAATGGGGTACGGCGAATCGCAGTAGTAATATCGAGGAATGCATCGGCGAGTGAAAGCATCGATTACAATCCCGACGTGATCTAACTCGCGAGCCGAACTTGACTGTAACGATGTCGTTCGTGCCGATCGTAGAGCGGCTGCGAACGACCGCCCATTCTCCAAGAAACGCAGGTATCCCGCGTCCTCTTTCCCGGATCAGCGGATCTCGGAACTTCGTGAAGCCAAGCCGGAGGAGGCGCGTAGAGGGTCGGAAGGCTCCAATGACTCCTTTAACGACTCTTCGCAAGCTCAACTTAGTGGGAACTTAACCGTTTTACGTCTCTCCTTCTTGGCGCAATACGGAAGAGCGAACATTATCCTTTCCCCGTCGCTATGTATACCCTACATCCTCCAGCAATATAAACTGAAGCTGATAGAACCGCTAAGTGCTGCAGAACCTTCATCAAAGATCATCCTCTTCTACGTAGAGTGTTGTTTAAAGTAAAGAGGACCGCCTTCGAAATGAACACTAGCCGAAGAAACACGTTTCCCCCCTTCCCCCGCGCCCGCCGTTGCTTTCGTATCAACGGGCGAAAGAGCAATGGAAGATTCACTTCAATGGTTCTTCCGTTCGAAGATTAGAAGCCGATGGAGAACGCGCTTCGCCGGCCGCGGCGCGGTAATCGGCGAGGCATCCAAATCACTCGGGGAAACTCATCCTTCCCCTTCTTGCCGAACTTAAACACTGTACAATGAAACTTACCCCCCACTATCAGCAGCAAGTGAAGCAGACCACATCGCATTTTTTTATACTTCCGGCGAAAGTCTTTATCCATCCTGCTGTGAAGAATCCTCCGTGTGTCACTGTAACGCGCGCGCGTCTCACGCTTCTTGTCTACATATATCCCCGCTCGCTGATCGGTACCACGGCGTTTCCGTTTCCGCGGTTTTCCATAAAAAAAGAAAAGGAGGGACCTACTCGCGCGTACGGGAACGCGAAGACGCGCGGACGCGCGACAACATCGGGCGAACGCGAGATCGGGAGAGTTCGCGGGTAAGTGACGAGTTTCTCTGGTATCGTTCGCGCGTCGATCAGCCGGAAACCGCGAAAGCGCTCGAAATCGGCAAGACTGTGGCGGCACGGCGGCGCGGGTACCACGCGGCCGCGATAGGTCCTGACTTGCAACTGACGAGGGATGCTGCCGAAGAGTTTGCGCCAGCTTCGCGCCCGCGCACAGAATCCTTATTCCCCTTCGCCCCCTAACCGGCCACAGTCAGTTAGTCAGTCTCTCTCTCCCGTCCCGTATCTCCGTTTATCCCGCGTTCTTCCGTCCACGTTCTCGCTCGTAGCTCCCTGCCCCCTCGTTCTCGGCTCACCGTCTACCTTCTCTTTCGGCGATATCAATCCGTCCCTTCCCGCCCCCCCCCTCTCTCTCTCTCTTCCACTCTCTCTCTCTCACCCTCTTATTCCCGCCCACGCACTCACACGAGAAACTTCTTTCTCTTTTATGCAGCCCTCTATCGCTGTAGTTGTCTTCTGACTCACTCACTATTACAGTTTTTCCGTCACTCGCTCCGTCCTGCCCGCGTGTGGCGTGTCGCCGTCTCCTCTCTTCCTTCTCCCTTTCGCGCGCGGTAAACGATCGTGCTCCCATCCATCCTCAGGATTTCTCTCTATCCCACCTATCCAGCTCTACCTCCACCCCCTCCCCTCCCCTCCCCTCCCCCCGGTCGCCCCGTTTATCTGTCTTCCATCCCCTACCGCGATCGCTCCCACCATCTCCACCACATATCTAACCTCGCGCGCATCCTTTCGGCGGCTGTATCTCAAACACTAAAGAGTTTCTTAGGAAATTGAATTGAATGCCACCCTTCCCCTCGTTTCTGTCTCTTCGACGGCGTCCCCTTCCTCCCCCTTTCTCTACCCTCCCGCCACGTTCTTCGCCGCGCGCTCTGTCTTTTCCACCGTTCCCGCCCTCTCTTCCGTTACTTTCGGGGGTGACCTCGTCTCCCATCGTCCCTTCTCGTTGCTTTCTCTCTCTCTCTCTCTCTCTTTCTTTTTATCTCTTTCTATTTTTGTCTTTTCCACGTACTGTCTCGTTTACCCTCGCGCTCGGTGTCCGTCTTCGTCTCCGTCGTCATCCTCTTCCCAAGAGTTCCCGCGAAACTGATTGTCTCGCCGTTAAGCGGCAATTTATATGTTAACAGGCTCGAATCGGTCGAGAGTCATGCATACGCTTAAGGAATGGGATTTCGTAGGAGAGGCTTAAATAACGACGAAGATGACGGCGTAAATGTACAAAAACAAATTCTTTATGCCCGATGTTTTACTTGCCATTCAGCTTTCGTTACAATATTGAAGCTCCCGATTACCCCGAAGTATCGCGTTATGCTCTCGCGATGCTGTAGGGTGGAAAATATTAATCTCAAGATTTTATGTTATTCGATTATTAATTTCTCTATTTTAATCCCTTTATCTGATACCCTAAAACTAAAAGCGTGAAAGACTGAATGTAACTGGGATGTGCACGGAAGCATTATTATAACCTAGGTACTAATAAACTATGCGAACATTTTTATTCTTCAGGTCTAATTATTGCACATGTTTTAACGGTTTTGTTTTCAACAGAGCTACAAAAGAGCTTGCGCCACGCAAAGCAATTAGTTTCTCCAGAAACTAACATGAAGCGGCTAAATTTGTGTATAAAGTTAGCGCAGAGAACTACGTAGTATATGACAACAGTTCAGTTTAATATCCTGCGACATCATCGTGTTAAAGTAAACTTTGATCACATCGCTTGGCATTCGTTTAACACTCGTATAGTCGTATGAATTTTCGTAACTTTGTACTTGCAACGCTGTCATATAATAACACGGTGTAAGTTGTGTAAGTAGAACGTGTATTCAAAGAGAGACAGTTATCGAGAGACACGATAATGTCTCGCGCCGAGTATACGCGCAGCGAGATAGACCGTGTATCTTCACGCGAGGATGAGAATTGCGAGTATCCGAGATTTTGAGATCTCAATAACGACTGAACCGATCAAGTTCCGAGTAGGTTCATTCGATTTACCCCACAAACTCGAAAACAAGCTGAGGCATATGTCAGTATCATTGTTTCGATCTCCATATGTATTCCATCGACAACGGAAGACTAGATTCATGTGTCATGTGTCGATACTTATTGATACCGCGTGAAACCTTCGGAGACGTACTTACACACGATGAGACATGTCTCATGAAACGGCATCACGACTGTTTCTTGATATCTTTGTGTGTGTTCGCTTTAATGTCGGGCTACGATGATAGATCCCGGGCGTTTCCGGCCGAGTTACTCTATATATAGTTTTGCATTGTACGGTTTTTTTTCGCGGTTTTATATTACAGTTAATCTACGGCATTCATGAATTGCACCGAATACCAAGTTAAAGGGTATCACCGTGCCACGTGTTCGACGCTCGTCTCGAATAACGGTCATCTGGCATCTTTTTCGTTCGAGATAACGTCGGAAATAAAAATTTTCCGGCCCTTGAACAAATCATAAAATCGACGATCGGCTTGCAGAGCAAGTATTTTTTGCGGAGGCTATGCTATTAAAGTAGCCGTAACTGGTTAGAATAAATTAGTGCGGAAGAATTAAGCGTGGTTAGAAATAAGAATAATAAGTAGCCTCAAGTTAGAAGAGATCAGCGTGAAAGAGAGAATATGCGCGTGTTTTCGCACCTTGCCTCGCGACAGCGTGCGGCTCGTACGAATGTTAACGTGCAGCGGCAATCGTGCGGCAACCGCGCAGCAAAAATGCCAAGTTCTATTGACTATTCTGAAAAGTTAATGATCGGTTAGAGTTTAACAGATGTTAGAAATAGTGGCGCTTGATCTGAGAAAACTATGTGGCAATATCACACTAATACAAGTGACAAATATATAAGCGCGGCGCAGCGGGCTAACACGAAGGCACTGCAGACGTTCGTTCGGTGAACGAGGGTAATGGAGGATTAACATTACAAAATGCATGATATTAGCAATTACCTACCTTTTTAAAAAAGGTAAAAAAGTACAACGTCAAATACACGCGCAGTGTATGTTGTTAAACAATCCAAGTAATAGTAGCTTTAATTTTTCTTAACAAAATTATTATATCATAAAATTTCGGTACCTTATTCAACCCAAGTGATATGTCGGATAATATTACAAAGAATCATTTTAATTACAAAGAATTAAAGAGATAACAGTACAAAATGAAAATATTTAATTAAAATATTTTATTTTAATTTATTTTAAATGAATTTTTTTGTCAAAAAACTTGGCGCTGCTTTTTTACTCTCGTTATTCTTCCCTAAATTATTTATCGTTTTTTATTCAATTAAAAATTTTAGTACTTTATTAAATTTCGAGGTCTAGCAGCGCCAAGTTTTTTTTACAATAAAAATTTATTTATTTATTTTATTTTAATTAAATATTTTTATTTTGTACTGTTACCTCTTTAATTCTTTGTGATTAAAATAATTCTTTGTAATATTATAATTTTGTTAAGGAGAATTAAAGCTACTACTACTTGGATTGTTTGACAACATACACTGCGCGTATACTTGACGCTTTTTTTAAAAGGATAATTTGTACTGATCTTAAATACATTAACAAAGCAAACGAAAACGAAAATCAAAACTATTTTATTGAAAAAGAAATAAAATGGAAATAACTGTACAAATAAAATTGTACCTAAACTTGTGAGCTTGCGCAGATTAATTAAATCCTTGCATAATTATTTAATAATGTTAATAGTATCTCATGAAAAATTTTTAATGAAAAAACGTCACATAAAATAACAATTGGGAATTCTCTGAGGTCACGTTGTACTATGCAAATTATACTTTTTTTTCGCTAATACCCGTTTAAGCCCATAGAAATACAAGCAACATCAGTGCAAGGTGAATTCTCGGCGATAGCGAGATCTTAAAGAATTTATGAGATCCTTCAACTGATGCAAGACATAGGGAATTTACAGAGAAGAGTCTCAATTGAGCTATCCGATCGGTTCTTTACTTATTAACCGATGTTTCGTTGTTTTCGTTCTCAGCAACGCGATCATTAATATGGTCCTTCACGAAAGTCAGCTCGTTACCTCGTACAACAGTCGAACCGACTGAACGGCGGCGGCGGCGGTGCCTGCAGTCACTCCATAATTTGTCGCCATGACGAGCCGCGTCGTTCATCAGGGCAACTCTGCGGCACCGTGCAAAATTTCATCAATGCGTCATACGTAACGAAGGATCGAACCCTCGCCGCGTTCCAATCGGATGCTTTTCGCAACGATGGCAAGGGAGAGCTGGTTCGGGGACGGCTCGGGGACGGGGTATCGTCGGTGTAACTTCGGCAAACAGGCTATCGGGAAAATATGGCGGTGGCGGAGGGTGGAGGTCCTATCAATTCGTTGACTCATTAGACGGCGCGGCGCGATACGCGAATTCTCCAGCCGCGCGTCCCGCCACGCACCGTGCCGCGAAGCTCGATGTCGCTCGAGCGGCAGAGAACGCCGCGAACTCGGTGGTTTCGCTGCGAAAGCGTTGACGCATTTGATTAGCGAGGCATACGAAATTAACTCATGAATAATTCTAACTGTGCAAATTACTCGTGGCGAATCTCGATGAAGATGACATAGCGGAATCAATATCGAGAGCATTACGCGAGTATTACAGTCGCTTTTTACAGTCGGTCGATATAAACAGGAAGAAGGTGACTTGGCGGATTGCGTACGCTTTTATACTTGTTGCATTTGCTTTGTTGTAAAAGAAACAGAGATACTATCGGACAGTACTTTCCAGATGCCACGAGCATCTCTTCTCGTAAATATATACAAGTCGTTTGGAACAGTTAGCTTCACGTTTAACTTGAAAATTGCAGCTTTATGTATCAGGAAGTTATAGACAGTATTACTGATTTCAGGGCAGTACGTGTATGTCGCATCAGGGAGATGAACTCTCTGCTGTATCACCAAGAGAATTATATGTACAAAGAGCGAGAAAGTTTAATTACTCCCATGTGAGAAGTTTCTATCGTAACACACACGCTGCGTTCTCAAAGCGCGGGTCGATCAACCGTACATGGAATCTGGAGGGAAGCTGGCACCACGGAAAATCACGGTTTTATTCGATGCGTTACGCTCGGATTGAAGTGCCATGTCACGACGCTTTCTTGGGCGTCGTCGTAGAATGCGCGCGAGATTTTGTAAGCCATCGTGAAATTGAAGAAAATTCTCCGGAAAGTTTGACACACGCGCGCATAGAATTACTTAAGTAATCTAACTACACGTAACGAGAACCGAGGGGGTGCAGAAGTAGTTGCGCGCGCGCGCGCGCGCGCGATCTCGCGCAAATCTATACTCGCTCGCGCGCGCGTGATTTTAAATTAAACGAAATAAAGTTCAATTAGCCGAACGGACTCAAGGGCACGTGTAATTGCGAAGTTAAATTACTTCCATGTGAGAAGTTACCGCTCGCGTTCGTTCGGATATAATATGTTTCCCAACAACAAAGTTGCTAACAAATCAGCGCAAAATTTCCAGAATAACGCGGTGCTGCGGCCCGCGTGGACAAGTTTCGCTTTGGCCTTAACTTCTCGACTTAACTGCATAACTTTAATATTACCGAAATAAAATTGTACGGCAAACAGCACGATAACAGAACTATAAAAAAAAAAGTTTGAACGAAGTCTAAGCGGTAAGCTCAAAGGGGAATATAAAACGGAAGAGTTAACGAGACAGTGACATGTCTATACAATCTACATGGCAACGTTTAAGGAAAATCACGAAGAAAAGACTGCAACGTAGCGTATCAAACGTAATGTATTGCTGGTTCAATTTAGGATGACATGCATACTTGTGCGCAATTTTAGAAAGAGTGAGATTAATGTAGGGATCTTGTCTTTTTTTTTTTATCGATTTAACATTCCTGAGATGTCGCGATGGCGGTTCTAAGCGAGCGAGGAGGAGTCCTCCGTCCCCCCGGGGAGTTCACGTTGTTTTATAACAATTTCAATCCTCTGAAACGCGTCACGAACAGAATCAAGAGGCATACGCCCACATATAATTAGAAAGTTAAATTACTGCTACGGCAAATGTTATTCTCGTATGCGGGCTGCGCGACAC
Source organism: Temnothorax nylanderi (assembly GCF_030848795.1). Classification (NCBI taxonomy): domain Eukaryota; kingdom Metazoa; phylum Arthropoda; class Insecta; order Hymenoptera; family Formicidae; genus Temnothorax; species Temnothorax nylanderi. The sequence goes on along the minus strand of NW_027249294.1, from coordinate 33,121 downwards.
GCGAGGGGGGAGCGCGAGGCTGCGTTGCTTCTGCATCCCAAATTGTGCGATTTACCTAAAACGTTCCATTATTACCGCACGTTGTAGCGGCCAGAAGATACTCGGTGACGTGTAAAATAGGGTCGGACGTAATTCGGGAAATTATTTGGCCTCAGAGAGGGAGTGTAAGAATGGTTTTATTGGGCGGATACTTGTCGCAAGTATACGAAAGATATATATCGCACATACGCGGGCAGATTGATCGAATCGATTGATGTCTACGTAAATTCGTATTACAGATTATTTATGAATAATCAAATTATTGTTTTAACATGCGCATAAATTATAATTACGATATTATGAAATTATAATATTGCAAATTATATTTGTAAGCCGTTAAAATAAACAAAACCGGTAACATCGATAGATTATGCATAATAATCGCGGAATAATAATCACTGAAGCGTCGAAACGCGGGAGACATGCGGTTAGAAGCGTAGCAGATTGCGTCCTTGACACACCGACGTCAAGGCGCGCTAACGCTGAAATGTTGCATCGCGGATACGGATACGCGGGGGAAAAGGTAAAAAGTCACGAGTAATAATAACAAATGAAATTCTCCCCGTTGCGTCGTCGCAATGGCATTCAGTCGAGTACACGCGCTGCAAAGTTACATCACTCCCGCGCAAGATGTTAGGGTCCTGTACGTAACACACGCGACATGCTTCTGGATGAGGGAGAGCACAGGGGCGAAATCACCGGAGAGATATACCCTGGCGAGGAAGAGCGCGGTGGGACATATAGGGGCGAGTGATACGAGCGAGAGTAGGTCACGTCACCTTTACATCCGGGTGTGGTGCTCAAATTGACCCTTAAACATTAACTCCGCCAGCTTTACGCCCCGCCCCATGGTTTCAACGGGGTAATACCCTCAACTTTTAACGACTCGGGTCTCCGGCGTGGCGGTGTTTTCGCTTCGTCTCTCTTTTTAACTCCTTCCATTCCACACCGGCCGCGGCCGCGGCCGCCGCGCCGAGTCCTTCCCGTTCCGTTCCCGAGCTCTTCTTTCTCTCCGCCGTCGCTGCGCGCGGCCGAGTGAAAATACCTGCTTGGCGGTTAACACCGGGGCCCGGGGCAATTCGCGCACCGCCGCGCCGTGGCGGCGGTAAATCCCGCTTTTTCGCCGCTACCGCGAATCAAAATTCATTCTCCGCGCGAGAAGCAGACCGATTGTGGATAATGCAATACGTCGGGATTTTCGCTCCCGCCAGCGTGACCCGACGCGCGATCCACCGTGATTCCGACACGAGCGCGCGGATTAAAAACGTGTACGAAGCTAGACACGTGTTATACAGGATGTCCGCGAGAAATTCTATAATTAACTTTTAATGACATATATTCTTTCGATGAAAATATCGAATCGTTGATAAACCGAGAGTAACTCTTAATGAATTTAACTTCCGAGCTACTAATAAATAACATTTTATTACTTACTTAATTTCTAGTCGATTTCCTTTTATCGGATTTGTAATTCGACAATGAGTTACAAAGATATATTTAACCCTGAAAAGGGAAATCTTTAGTGGCGAACACTGATCGTCCTACATTTTCGGTACGGACCTATTAATTTTCAATCAGCCGAAAAATATCCCGGTAAAGATTAATGTGGCGATGGCGAGACACCCTATACACTTTAAGCCGGTAATCGGATTGGGTATTAAGCGGTATTTTCACCTGCGCGACATGCTGAACTTTATATGCGGCGGTATTTTAAAGCTACATATCGTTAATCCCTGTTCCCTTTGATGTGTTTTCCAATGTATTATTTTAACAAAGAACAAGTATGTAATAAAAAAAATCAGATTTGTTAATACTGAGAAATTTATAACGTAGACAGAGAGGTAATTCTGCATAAACGCGGGACAAACGGGAATATACAAAAACTGCTTTAAATACAAAGCAATTTAAAATATAACTTTACTTGTGGCTTACATTTCCTCGTAAATCCAGCAAATATTCGATATCCCGTCGTATCGATGTACTTGTGGTCGTGCTTGCGTTATTGCGTATTTTTAAATATTATTTCTTCTTTGTAGTCACCGATTTGTCTGTATCGTAAAATGCTTGTTTCATAAATACTGATTTTCGCCATTCTAATTTGGAGCAGGTAATTTATGGAAGATTAAATAGTTGGAGACTGTATGGCCCGTATTCTGAACGCACTTTTATCGATAAATTCAGCGTTCAGAATACGGGCCTATATACATATATGCCGCGACACCGTATTTATATCGACCGCCATCAATTTAGTTTAACAAATTCGGCAAAAATCTGAGATTTACTTACACCTTACACTTGTCTCATCCTCAAAAGAAGACTACGCTTTGGATATTATTAAGGAATATGTTTTTCCGTCTTTATCACATTTTGTAATTTTTATCGTGCTTCGTTGAGAGCAAGCACGCCGCGCCGGAGGGTCAGGGCTGCCTGGGTGGAATTTAACGCAATTCTGCGTTTAATCCGAACTTTCAAAGCTGTTAACGAGGACTGGCCGCATGTCCCGTCCGCTCGTCCTCTCCCTCCCCTCTTACGCTCTTCCTCTTCGTGTTCTCTGTATCGCGTGTGTGTGTGCGTGCGTGCGTGCGTGTGTGTGTGTGTGTGTGTGTGTGTGTGTGTGTGTGTGTGTGTGTGTGTGCGTGTGCGCGCGCGCGCGCGATCTCGAAAACGTGCTGGTGCCGGGCGTACATGCAGCCGGAGCACTTATGGCGCAGCACGCCAAACGTATTCTACTCTATTACTATTAGTTCGGGGGCTGTAACTTATGCAAGATTAAGTAAAGTTGCCCGAGCATGCCAGTTCGACGAAGTTTGACGTCCATTAGAGCATTATTGCAACGATAAGATGAATCGGTGGTCGATATTATCTTCGTCTATTAACTGATATTACTGCGTGTATGTACGTGTGTATATACGCGTGTGTACGTGTATGGGCGGACGCTTATCTACACGTCCGAGATGGAGGGGGAGTTTTGTTTGACGCGGCGAGATCGCTCTTGTTCATAACTGCGTTACCTACCGGTGAAACAGAAAAAAAAGCACTTTGGGTTGTATACGGTCTTGCGACCCGAGAAAATGATGCATATACCTTGCCATCGCTGGATGCCTCACGATTATTTTCACACCCTGTTAACTTACGTATTACGTAATCTCTTACCAGATGGAATATCCACGCGTGTATAATACCCCCTTGCTAATAGCCGAGCAAACCTGCAAATAGCACGTGCTAATCAAGTTATTGGACGAACACGCCGCGACTCCAATATAGCACACATGTATTTATACACAGATCGTGCATCGATATATAAATATGACGAATCTTTGATCGACCGAAAAGCTCACCGATTGGAACAGAATTTAATCGAATTTCTCGTTTAACCGGGGACTTTTAAAGTTGTTAGTCAGCGACCGGTTGAGTGGCGCATTCTCTGTTCGTGCTTGTAAAATGCATATGCACACGAATGGGCAGTGATGATGTAAACGCAACGAGAGCACTTATGCACGGTGCACATAGCGTGTATTCTACTCTGTTACTGCTAATTCGAAGCTACGGCAGCTACAGTACAAGATAATGTAAAATTAACCTGCGAGCGCGGTGGCCTCCCCATCGTATTTTGACGCTGTTTGGTTTGCCGTTGTAACGAGGAAGCGCAAGCGGGAAAGCTACGCGCCGTATAATTCCTGACGCATCGTCGTCAGTACATAAATCGCGGGAAATCGGTTTGTAAGCGAAACCAGACGGACGAAATGCGTATTCTACGCGAAAACCTGCAGGTATTCCCCCCAACTGCCGTATGCTAAGTTAAATACGATCCAAACGCAATTAGTCAAACGATACGACATATATACGTTCGGATGAATTGGATTTACGTAACGAGCAGCTTAACAATTAAAAGATCTGGAAATTCGCTGGTGCAGGGAGTCATCGATAAAAAATTTGCTGCCGTTCCATTGTGTTACGAGGTAGCGAATATGAATAGCAGCGCTATATAGAACGAGAATATAACCGATGCCGCGACGTGGTTAATTACAAAGTAGAAAATCAACCCCATCTTTTAACGACGAAAGTTCGAGGGACGGGGAAACAGGTGACGAAATAGCCTTCTTGAAGGCAAAGTATGCTTCAATTAGTCAGTGTATATGCAAGTCCTTTGCCTTTAGACGCGGTGATCTACTTGGAAACCATGAGACGGCTTTATATACCGTTATTCTGAAGGTTTCGCGACGCTGCTTGCAAGCAAATTGAAACGACGCCGTTATTCGTTACCGAGACGGTTAACGGGTGGGAAGCTCGGAGCGCATTGATCCCGCGGGAGATGTTACTCCCCGAAAGAATTTTCGCCTACAACCAACCCCGTCTTTCGGCCCCGTCGCGATATCTCGCCCGAATGCAAATTTCAGATAATTCAGTTTTAAGCGCAGCATTAAGTGAGTTCGTTGAAGGCGGAACCCCCGCCTAATTACTCGCAAAGACGTTCTTTATGATCGCTTCAGTTTTATTCAATCTTCGTGTACGCGACGGGAGCGGGACGTTTCGAGATGAGGGACATTTTTCAAGAATTATTAACAATGCCAAATTTAACAATTATTTAACCCCGCACCGTTAACAGATATTTAAAAATTGTTATTGTACAACGCTGTCATCACATTTACGAACTTCAATATCTAAGTTTAAGCTAGCAATCTCGCGGGAGACGCCGCTCGTTAAAAGAGTTTTTGTCTTGCACGTCGTCCTACGCCATTTCGTTCCTTCCACGTGACGTAAATTTTCTCGAATGTAAATTTTGGATAATTCAGTTTTAAGCCTGGAATTAAGCGAGTTCATTATACGCGGAAACTTTTATTACTCGCGAGACCATTTGCTTTAATTAAGTCCTTGTAAACCTCTCGAAAGTTGCGGGAATAAAGTGGTTCGAGACTCGATCAGTTTGATTGATTCTTATGTTTTCTGACGCTAACGAGCCGACGAAGTCTTTTCCTTCTCTTTACACATTTTACTTTATATTGCATCTCATAATTTTCCGGTACATTTTTTTTACCGTTCGCGGAATCCTTGAATCAGCCCTTTAGCCGACGTGGTCGTGATCGTCGTGTTACAACCGAATGAATTTTCAAAGGCGCGCCCTTATCTACCCGGATTTCCAGATGATCGCCTAATATGAAAGCTTTTTTTTGCTGCGGATCGATAGGCGATTCGCCGTTTCAATATTCGTTATGAGGCGTCGCGCGAAATTCAATGAAAATTCCGGAAGCAGTTTGCGGCTCGTACAATTGGCCACCCTTTTGGTTTCATCTCTGCCCGGCCACGCCCTTTGTCGCCCCCCCCCCTTTTTTACATTTCGATAATTGAACCGTTTACCGAATCAATAGATGAAATCGGTCGAATCTTGTTTTCTCGAGCGTTAAGGGTGTAGACTACTGTAGACCGTCTTTGAAATTCCGATCAATCGGTCTTTCTGGAGCGGAACAAGATCGTCGATGCTTTTGAAATATCCCCATTCCGCTGCTGCGGAATTTGTTTTTTCATCCGTTTAATCGATTGTTTGGTACGAACTCTGATTTTCGAATAAGCGCCCATGCACTTGCGTCCGCCGATCGATGAGTTCTACATTCTACGCGCACGGATTATTGAACTGTGTAACATTCGATTTTATACAGCCGCGTAATTTATCGATCCGGCGCGGCGGCGATACCGGTAGATATCCGTTATTACTCGTCGCGAATGCGAGCGCTTGTTTCTGAATGAAGTTGTTAAGGGAAAAGAGAAAAAAAGTGGCAATACCGGAGCGAAATTCGCAATTACGATGCGATGTAACGTGGAAAAGTGTTCTGGAAATTATTCGCCGGATAATAACGAGCGGAGCTTCATAAATATGAAGAAAAGGAAGTTTTGATGCTTTGTTTCGGCTAATTCAATCTTTAATTGGATAGAATTGGATAGAACGCTGCATATTAATGCTTTTTAAGCTATCAATTAGTAGGTACAAAACGAGAGAAGGGAAAATCTCTTCGTTTATTTAAAAGTGCGGGAAGAGTAAGAGAAAGGCTAATAGCAACTGTTATTGAGGAAACATGTTAATTCTCGAGATCTCTATAATAAAGTTCCCTATTTATTATCTTCGTTTGGTTTCACAAACAATATAACCGCACAGTAAAATTGCAACGATAATCTGCGAAATTACATATCTATGTATATTTGTATATATAATTTTCAATTTTATATAAAACATTTTAACAACATAGTAACATTTTATTAATACTTGATTTCACGAAACAAATTCGATAACAACTAAATGCTGTTAAATTGATGTTATTAGCAAAATGGGATTACCACATACTAGGATATTACAATTGTGGTGTAATAATGGTCTCAAGAGAATAAATTCGCGGACGTCCCGTGTTTTCGCCGGCGTTACACGCGCATTTACGATTTTTCCAGCGAAACAAAAGTTGCGCAGATAGTCTACCTCCGTTGTGTTACGCTCTTCCTTATTCCCACGGTGCTGCTATTGCGTGCGCGTAGCAGTGATAAGAAATTAGACGAGCGCGACAAGAACAGCCGTGGCCTACTTGGAGTAATAAACGAGAAAGCGTGGCAATCTTGTTTTGAAATACGGCTACGTAAAGCACAAAGTAAATAAAATGGGCGGAAAAGAAAACGAAATAAAGCATGAAATATTCTTGACACTTGATATCCTTTTATGCCGCGGACATCCTCTTTCGCCGTAACAATATCAAGGTATTTTTGTCCGTACATTTACTACCGAGCCGCGAGATTCTTTGAAAACCTACCAGCGTAACGTCATATTTATGTTGAATTACAAAATTAAACAGGTATTTCTCTACGGACTTTATGATTTTATATTTTTGCGGTATATTTCCATTCCCTCTTTCGAAACACGTCCCGATGAGCGCTAGTCTCCGACGAGTTTACTAGTCTCTTACGTTTGTAATAACTACCACTATGGAAAAATGCAATAACGTACAATTTGGCCTTTCCGAGATCCCGGAGCCTCGGTATTGCTCGGAGTTTAAGCGGTCCATGAAACGCGAGTAATCCCCTTTTCGCGATTTTTCCCCTTCGCATTCGAGAAACAATGGCATAAAGCAGGAAGCGATAGCGAAACTTCCGATTTCGCGACGCATAGGGTGAACCTCTTTACGAACTGCCCGATTTATCTCGCCTAACGGGACGCGGGCTGCAATAAAACCCGCGACGCGATTTCGCCGAGGTAGCCGAGCGTGGCGCGTACGAATGGTGCTTAACATAATTCGCGAAGGCGAATCGCCAAGGCGACTCGTATACGTTTGCCAGGCCACGCGTATTGTTTTCCGCGCCCCGCGGCCGACAATCGTATATACAACGGATGCGCGGAAAACGCTCCCGGGGCACGATAGCTTGCCCGCGAGAAGGGAGTGCAGGGAGCGCAAAGAATTCTGAGTAAGTGCGATCCGAGAGATGGCCCCGCGCCAAACAATCCGTACAAGACTCGCGCCGGGGGGTTTCCTCATCGAGTCAACGGGAAATGTAAAAGAGCCGCTTCCGCGAAACAGACAGACAGAAATGGCGGACACGGGGCTAGGGGGGAAAGGACGCGGGCAACGCAGATTGAAATCGATACCGGGACGGCGAGAGGATGGACCGCCGACGGTGAGGAGGATAAAATGGACGTGTGCGATGGATAGAGCGAAACGAGAAGAAGAGGGATCGTTTGTGAAGGATGCATACTACCGGACGCGCAGGCAGAAATAGACCGTAATACTATATAAGATTATGTTACGATTGAAGGGACTGATGATAGAGTTCTCTCTATCTCTCTCTCTCTCTCTCTCTCTTTCTCTCTCTCTCTTCTAAGTATTGAACCGTTAAAATCGCTGAAACCGACAGTTTTGTTGAAACTGTTTCCGTCGCGATGAAAATATGTTTTGACAAAATTGGTATAATCTCTCAAAAATTATTTTATAATGGGATAAGTATCGTGTTTCAATTACTCATACTCATATAGCGCAGATAAAAATATACTGTGTCCTATAATGCTATATAAGATTATATTACGATCGAAGGAACAAATAGTTCTAGATATCAAGCCGCTAAAACTGCGGAAGCCATCAATTATATATTGAAGCTATTTTTATTATAACATGTTGTTGGATTTCTGAGTTATTTTCTAGCAAAATAAATGTGCGCGCGCGTACTTTTTATTGTATTGTTGACATTGTGAAATATATATATATTGTGTAATTACTTGTATTTGTCTTTTATATTAGACAATAATAAGGATAACAATAATATTAACAATCAAATAAAAGAAAACGTTAAACGGACTTAGCTGTCTAATAATATTATTCGCGTGAATTTTACGTACAATTCTTCGCTTTGGCAAACTGCGCACCGTTACTTAGGACTTGAAACGCAATCTCAACCAAAACTTAGAACAGCACAATCACATAATTAAATTGATAATAAATTTAATCAGGTTAACGCACATTTAGAAAATTGAAAATAAACGATATGAGAAATACGGGATATACATCCAATAACATTAACTTTATTGACGTGTAGCAAATATAAGATATACATGAAGCTGTTAGGCAAATGTAATAGAGTGTATACGTAACACCTCAAGAAGTAAGGCGCATCAGTAATGATGCTAATAAAAATAATAATAATGATTATAAATGTAATAATATGAAATAATAATGAGATAAATCATAAGCACAGATTCATGACTTCTCATGCATAAATAGTATAAAACAATGATCATAATTTAAACTAACAATAAATTATATATACTAATATATATATGTACAAAGATATAAGTAATAATATATAATTAGCGATTAGAAAAGTTATTAATTATTTCTTGAAATATCGGGTGGGCTCGTTGCATTATTAAACGGTTGCAAGATTTTAACTATCAAGAGACGCGGTAGCGTCTCTCACGTCTAATACATCAGAAATGTAGCAAATCTAAAGAAACGCTGGAGTGTTTTTTCCCAGGTTTTATCTATTATATCTATTATCCATGGCCGAAACATCATGAGATCGAGGAAATTGAGTAGAAGACTGTATATTCTCAATATTCAAAAAAGACAGTAGAAAAAACCAACGGCGTTTTCATATCGGCGACGCGACGCAGCCGCATTGTCAGGTTTGTTGTGTTCTTGGATTTTAATCGGCTGATAGACATGACACGAACACGCATGGCTACCGCAACGTGATTAATTTATGCGATAAATACACGCACGATTCTCGACCGCGTCGACGTGCCACATGATAATTACCAATTAATTTCTCTCGAGGGCATTTTGGATGAAAAATTTACACAGCCTCGGAGAGGCGAGCCTGATTTTTCGTAACAGTGGTATTGGAAACAGAATGCAGTGGCGACCAATTAAATTTTCCGATCGGTTTTATCGAGTTTCGTCGCGACGCGGTGAAGTGCTCGGCGCGGCGCGTCGCGTCGCTCGTCACAACAGGACTTAACAACAAGGTTTAACTAAGACCGCTCCGAGCGATGTAACGCGGCACGTGTATATCCTAAACCGTCGCCGTCAGAACAGGTCGGAAAGTGTCTGGAAAATTGGCGTGAATTCCGCGGGGATTTATCTTGCAATCGGGAAATTCTACCCGGTCCCAACGAGAGAAATTTTGTACGACGCCGCGTTTTCCGCGCATCCGTTTACTGCAATAATTTCGCGCGGTCGACGATAATTCGATCACGCTCTTCACTGCCAAGCAGAAAAATCAATTTCGGTCGAAAGGTATGCCATCGGCTGATATTCGTGCAAAATCGCGAATCCAATTAATACGCGCTTTAATTGCTCCGCGAGCGCGAGTTTCTGCTGTAGGGTGGTGATTATAATAACGGGTCGCGCGTGTTATAAAATCGAATAGCTATAATGTGAGGAGGATGCGCCGCGCCGCGCCGCGCCGCGCCGGGGGAGAGGGGACGGCACATCATAATCGCGCCTCGCAAAATAATTGCTCCGGCGTTTATGCAAATGCATACCTAATAACAACCGCAGCGCGCGCGTATTCATCGAAACGTTATTAGACTTAATGGACGAGTGGTCGTCGGAGTCACGGCTGCGTCGAGATTGGTCGAGAACGAGACAAAGCGTTCTCGAATAACTGCGCGCGCGCTTCATCGAGCACGAGAGCGACACCGCGGGGGGCAGCCGCGGCGGAGACGGCGAAAAAAGCGAAGGAAATAACTGATGGGTTTAGAGGGAGAGTAGGTTCGACTAGATGGATGGAGAATGACTGCGCGCGTATGTATGTATGATACAACCAGATACAACCGCCACCGACGGCATTCAACGGGGATGACAATGCACAGTCCGCTGCACTTGCCGCTTAATGTCATCCTCAAGCCGCGTCTAGCACCATTAATACATGCGACATATCACGTTGCACAAACACGCGCGACACGACGTTGCTTGTGCGTATGCATGCGCGTATGCGATATTATCTCTTTATCATATTTGCGCGCATATGATTTAAGGTAGATGCTCTACAGATCCACAATCGACACGTCAAGTTTTTCGTTATCTTGTTAAAAGAGAAAAAAAATCAGTTTTTTAAACGTTAGTCTTAAAATTCGTTCGAAGAACTTTAACAGTCGATAAGCTAATATAATAACTGAATTTTTTTATGATTATTGATAATTATCTTATTCTGCAATTGCAAGTTTGAGGAATCAAATGTTTGTTTTGTTTAGAAAATTCATTCCGATCGTATCTGAAAATTATGCGTAAGCATGCACGTGCGACGTGTGAAATGTTCCTATTGACAATCTGCTCGTTCACCCACACTATCGTTATCCATTAATCACTTTTTATAATATATCTTTTTCTGTCGCAGGAGGATCGCACGGGGATCGCTGGTCCAGAAGTGACGCTGAAGATGCGCGACGATGCAGGATGCGCGTTGGTTTCCCTTCTCGGGACAATGACGATGTAGCAATTCTCGGCAACTGCCCGTCCCCTCTTGCTATACCACCCCGGTGACAATTTTTGCAACGAGGCCTGCAGCGACAATGCCCGAGGATCTTTCTTTTCGCATGTACAATATGCGTCGAGAAAAAGAATGGAATCTCGGCGTAATTGTGTTCTTCAGGGTGGACGTTTGTTTTGTGTTGCGGAAAGTGATACTTTCGTTTGCGTTGAATGGACACTGCACGTCGTAACACGACAAATATTTGGCGGGGATAAACGTAAAAATTGAAGTTTTTGCGCCCGAGATACTTTTCAAGCGTATTTCTTTACACGAGGGAAAGGGCCGTGGTAACGCGGAATAAATTCGCCGCACACTGAATAAATGTACCGCGCGTTAAAGATGTCGTTCGCAATATTTCATAAAACGCGTTAAAAATTTATCTCGACGCGTTAACGCGGATCCTGCATTTACTTAATGTCCACCTAACAAACATAAAAAAATTTTAGGTGTCCGCGCGTTTGACATACACACACACACATTTGCAAGTAAATTTACAAACATGTAAAATTAACGACAATGCGTTTATAAAGATCCAAACATTTAATTATCATAATTTGTTATATATATATATATACGGGTGTGCTTTATTTAAATAGCGGGTCAAGATATATATAACGCATGTGTGTGGATATGATTATAATTACGTTGCGCCATAATAACGGATGTGAGGGGAAGTATTGTACATGCTTAACTAAATGACAACAATATCACGGGGTTCTAATAACATGCCACCATGTCAAAATCCCACAATCTAACTTGACGTGACAGGATGTGTAACAGCGGTTTCTACATTTCACACCTCTGCGGAGTGTCAGCGCATTGCGGGCTCCTTCACCAGCGGAAGGGCGCTGGATTAATCTGTGATGCACGCGGGAACGCTAGAAAATAATTCGCCTGTTTTAACGTGGAAGAAACAATGCAAATCCGTAATTTAATTCCTGTTGCTGTATTCATGCAATTGCGTTGAAGCAAACTGAAGCGATAGCCCACCCCCCCCCAGCCTGCATTTATTTTCCGCCCCAGCTATTTTCGTTTTACGCGTCGCTCGCGAAAACGGCGATGAAAATTGCAAGAACGCGCGAGTAGATCGCCGAAAAGGAGAGGAAAACGAAAAATAAATTTTTTTGTTTTCGTGGCCTCGACGTGACTTACCAGCGGTAACAAGCAAAGGTTTATGATGCACGAGCGCGCGTCCAAATGAAACGTGCGCGATTATTCGCCGGCCTTCGAAACGAAACGCAAAGGGAAAAGGGTCGCGAGTGTGTAGAACGGAAAAACTCGCGGACGGAACTTGATCGAGAGCGATAAAACGCGGGGATAAACGAGGACCGTGCAACGACCTCGCTCGAACGGTTCGATGAGCGAGCGACCGCCGGATGTTAAAACCATCCGGAGGCATGTCCGCGGTGGATGTCGCATGCCGACACCGCATGTTATTCAATTCTGCATTCATTACGCGGAAGACAACGCGGCGTTTCGCAATCGCCGCGGGTGGTCGCGTCTCGTTAAGGGCTGGCTTTCCACGCGTGGACCCGCATGCTCGCGCCGCGCGCTGTGCCGTCACCGCTTTAACATCGTCAGACACTGTGAACTGATTACACCATGATCGCACTGTTCGCTAAATTACAATGATCTAATATCTTAATTGACATGAAATTTAACCGGATTTCGATAATAACAGCTATCACCGTAAACACAGTTCGACACAATTTAATAATTTGGCCTGAATGGATTAAACTTAGCGATTTCTGGCTGCGCAATTTATCTTCTAGACTAGAAAATAAAAAAAATGTGTCATAATAATACGTTCGTCAATTTCGTTCTGAACAATCACATTTTAAATCATTTATACGGGAGAAAGGAATTTTTCTTACGTCAGCTGAACCGTAACTGCTTGGTATTCACTATTGCATACTTGATGTAAAAGCGATAAAACTTGGCTATCTTAATCAATTATTTCATAGTGCAACAAGACTGATTTTGTTGAAAAATCTTGCTAAGTAAATTTGTTCACAGAAACAGGAACTTGCCGCTAAAATAAATTTACTCTTAAAGCGAAATAGGGGAAGTACCCTTAATAGACATATTCTGCTATACTCCGGTGAAACATGTTGTTATAGCAAAATAATTTACAGATACAGCAAAATTATTTTAATAAGAAAAATTATAGTACTATTCACATTCTTAAAATAGATAAACAACAAATTCTGGATGAAAACTTGAATCAGAAATGATTAAAGAATTCTATCGAAAATGCACAGAGATATCCTTCCGTGCTGCTGCACACGACACCGAATGAAGGGGAGAACATCGCAAAGGGCGATGTTGCCATGCCTTCGGCGACAATAATAACAATAATATCGATCGCGCGATGCTTATTCGGACAGGCGGTGAGCCCTCAAAGATGACATAAAAAAAAGGATATATAGAAGCAATTCGTGGCGCGGGACAGAATCGAAAATATCAAGGGGACCTCTGCGCTATTGAACGGAGCTGGCGATATAACGACAATCGGAAAAGGTTTTTGATTCTTTTCGTCTCTCTCTCTCTCTCTCTCTCTCTCTCTCTCTCTCTCTCTCCGTCTGAGTGACATTCGCACGTGTTTCAATGCTTGCGTATCGGCGCAAGCTAATTTCGGCGTGTCCGCTGCTTAATGGGTAAAAAGCACCTTGTACGGCTGCCGGCGGCGTGTTACGTCTACACGCGCCAGTTACAGGAACTACCAATACGGAGTTGAACTCGTGTATCGGGGCTTGGCGAATTGTGTGAGGAGTTAGACGGTAGGAAGGGCAAAAGTCGTTGAAAACAACACGGACACCGAAATAAGCATCTTCGTGTTTGTATCGACAAAAAATTTGTACCGAAGCTGTGGTATGCCGCGGAAAATGGCTCGGCGAGGTCCCCCATTTGCTAAATTCGCACCCTCGGCCTCGGTTAGTGAATTAGGCGGAACTGCTTCGCGGAGTTTTTACGCGAATTGATATTATCCTAATTATTGTCAATACAAAGTAAGACGCAAGTCAATCTTTTTATTGAAAGAAAGTTTATTTAAACAAATATATAAATGTGTACAATGAAATAATTTTGTTTGTAACATTGATTAATTCATGTAAAATTTTTGTGCAGCATCTCTAATTATCTTTTACAACAAAAAATGCAATTTCTCTTGAATACATATTACTCACTAATTCTTTTATTTTTGAGATCATAAAAATTAATTTAAACAGTTTAAATATTTAAGGTACATTTAAAAATTTTACTGGCTTGGCTTGGCACACTCTCGAGATTACCTTCCAAACATTTTCGCGTAAATTAACGGAAAATCTGATAGGCGGCTTGCATTAGCGTAAAGGGACGAGGGCGATAGGATGGAGAGCAAATTATCCTCTTTATGTATAATTGATAGTATCGAAACCCGTTACGGTCCGAAAAGTGCATCGTTTTGAATACATCGATTCGTGCTGATCGCGTGTACCGATATCATTGATTATGCTGTATGGACATCCGGCTCTTTTCCCCTCCGTTATTTTAACATTATATATACGCAGTTTCGCAAAAGCGCACATATCGTGTCAATAGTCGACTCAATTCAAATAGGTTGCGATTGTTTAAATATTGATATATCTACTCCGGAAACGAGAAAGCGTGATTTTTCGTAATGTGTGTAACATGTACTTTAAAATTGTTGATTTAATTAATTAAATTATATCAAAGAAAAATTAGCTTACTATATTTGTAATGTGTGCGTTTTATATCGAGAAAATTAAATTACAACAATATAAGCAAAATGAAATTTTATAATAATATTTTAATAATGCAGAATAAAAAGCTGTGATAACAAAATATTTTGCATAAAATTTTTGGTAGATAAATATTGAGTTTAAATAAAACACAAGAATGTCTTTAAAATATGTATGCATATTGTATTTTTGGAAATGTTCTGTACATTATTAATTAACTATAAATATTTTTAATCATATAAAAAGTTTTTACATTAGTCAATGTAAAAATATGCATCACTGATGTTATTTTGCATAAAAATTGACAGCCAATTGTGAAATGTAAACAAATATTATTTACCAATTATAATTGTGTTACCGTCGAACGATGACCAAATTAATTGCTGTGCTCTTTTGTAATTCATTTTTCGTTATTGATTATATCATGTCAACCGTTTTTGGTCTTGATATTTTAATTATCTACAATTGTATATATAGGTATATATATATATATATATATATATATATATATATATATATATATGTGGTTGTGAAATAATAAAATCTTTTCCAACTTCTATATTTTTATTTTGTTTACAATACGGATATTGTATAAAAATGCTTTAGAACTG
Source organism: Temnothorax nylanderi (assembly GCF_030848795.1). Classification (NCBI taxonomy): domain Eukaryota; kingdom Metazoa; phylum Arthropoda; class Insecta; order Hymenoptera; family Formicidae; genus Temnothorax; species Temnothorax nylanderi. The sequence goes on along the minus strand of NW_027249294.1, from coordinate 17,733 downwards.
CTTATAGAATTTTATACTCCTATGGAGTTATAACTTGTTTGAAGTCTTATAATTCTATAGAATTATTCACTACGTGAGAATTCAATGGTTAAAATCTTATGCAGATCTGCGCCACCTTCACGATATCAAATTTTAATGACAGATCTTATATAAGTTCTTCTGAGCGGGTTTGAAAGTTTTATAAGTCTTATTATAAGTCACCTAGGCAAGCAAATTGGCACTAAAATTTGTATTAAAATCAAAATTATGTAAGAGTAAATAGAAAAGTTCTATTATATGAAATCTTTATATCAATTTTCGAAGTTAATTTGAGAAAACTATTAGGTATACTTATAATATTAAATATCTCGATAATTATATATATTTTAAAATTTAAATTTAAAATTAAGTTTTAAGCAGAGAGAGAGAGAGAGAGAGAGAGAGAGAGGGGGGGGTATGATTAAGAAGATTAAGATTTAGGACCCACATGCACAATGAGGGGAATAATTATGGAACAAGGAATTAAACATAGAGAGAATTCATAGTCGCATCTTTTTTCAAGATCATGTCTTGAAATAAGATGTGACTATGAATACTCTCTATGTTTAATTCCTTGTTCCTTATTCCTCTTATTGTGCATGGGCTCTAATATTGTTTTTCTATATTAAGATTCTATATTACGTGATAATAGATGCATTTTACGCGTGTGTGGTTAATGTACGAAAATATTATACGTAAACGTAATCTCTAGATAGGAACATATATGTATAACATGGTAAATTATATTTCGTGTCTCCTACAAAGTAGGAAAATGTCTGTCATTTCCCTTTTCATCTCTGAAACGCTATTAACAGCACATTTCCATTACTTGCGTTTCCAGTGCTACGAGTATAGTACATGCTGCGCTTTAATAATTTTCAACGTGGTCCTTGCTTTATTTTACGGTAATGTGAAGTTTCAGCCGGACGTCGTGGTTTTAATAATTTCTAAAACGATGTATATTCCGTAGACGGTTTTCGAAAGTTTCCGCCATTATACTGTTGTAAATAGTAAAATAGTCGCCTTGTGACTGCTGGAACAGTATCATAGAGTGTCTGGATAACAAGTACACTGAAAAAAAAAGTTAGATTTGAGAAAATATTTTTTCACATAGTACCAATGGCCTTATTTACTTAATATAATCACATATTTATTTAGAATTAGATATCTTTACTTAATTTAAGTAAAAATATCTAATTCTAAATAAATATGTGATTATATTAAGTAAATAAGGCCATTGGTACTATGTGAAAAAATATTTTCTCAAATGTAACTATTTTTTTTTCAGTGTAATGTATACGAATACTGTTCTGTTCGAACTTTTATTTCGAACTCAAAGTGCAAAATTTTTCACGAATTTCCTGTACTACTGTAATATACTTGAATTAAAAATTTAGCTACTGTGTGGAATTACTTTAATTTTATTTATCATAATATTATTATATTTATATATTATATAATACATTTATATATTATATTTATATTTATATTTATATTATTATATTATTATATTATTATATTTTGTTTGCTTATTATTAAAACAAAATTGATCTGTTTGCAGTAAATTTTAAGTAGCTTCTAATATTTTAACGTGCGTATAGCAAGACCGAATGAATTTGATTTATTCCTCGATTAGATACGCTACTTTCGCTAATATAAAGTTAACGCTACAACCACACTGCAGAATGTTAATCAGCGATAACGCGCATTTGCGTCCAACTTTCGGATGCACTTTTTGCAGCGAAATTCTCACCCATCGTGCCGCGGATCGTAGGCACTTAAATGTACATCGCCAGCGCGCAGTCGGGCTGGCGTGCTATCTGTCCGAACACTGCGAATAATTCTCGGTATAAGCTAGAGAGACCGAGAAGGCTTTTAATCGTGCGCCCGGTTATTCCAGGCGGGGGAAATTACACGAGGCGCGGCGACGAGCGGGCGAGGAGAGGCCGGGTGAGATCTTGGTAATTGATGCAAGTTGAAATTGTAACGAACGCCCGGTCGCTTCGGCACCGTGAATTTAGCGAACGTGGTGGATGCACCGCCTAGAATGTCGCGCGACTCTTTTCTTCCTTCCTTTTGTCCTTTTTCGTGCCATTCGCGATGACCCGTGCCACTCAGCCCCCGAGCGCAGGACCGGGATCAGTCGTTTGTGTATCTCGAGGGATGAAGCTAAAAAATCAACACCGCTTCATCGTTGTTTAGTTATTACAAAAATTTTTTTATTTCAAATATTTTTTTATTTACCAAGAGGATACGCGTCTTTTATTCTTTTATTACTGTTATCTAGAGATAATTAGACGCTGAATTATTTATCCTATTACCTGGTAATGTAGGAAGCATTTATCTATTTGTAGGAAGCAGTTTTTTAGATATTTCTTGAAAATAACGTAGTCGTTAAAAATAACAAAGATGTTAAGAACATCATTAAGGATATTGTAAATTATTAAAAGTGTCCTTTCTGAAATCATTAAAGCTATTTTTAATACGTGAAACCGGCCCTGTCTCAGCGCTACCCTATACGAGTCCACCTTCGCCTGCAATTCCCGGTGGTACTCAGCGTAGAACCTACGCCGTTGGCGAATCGAGAGCGCCAAACTAGGACGTGCCCGGAATTTGCCGAGTGGATTCATTTACGGTCCGCCGAGTGATAAGAATTTAATCGCGTATTAACATAAGCCGAAGTTGCAGCTATCGAGGATCTGGAGAACGTGTTATCGAGCACTCCGTAAGTTTGTGAAGCATCTACGGTAGCGTGGCGGGCAAATCCAGTAACTTATTTCGAAATTTTTTTCTTCTTTCGTTTATCGTTATCGGGAAACCACTGCTGGTTCCGAATAGCGAACGATATGACGAATTTGTATATATCTGTATATATTTGTATATATTTGTGTATATTTGTATATATTGTGATTTTAACTTTAATAACAGATTCTCTAATAAATCTCTGATTGATTTTGTATCGGCGACAACACCGAGACATGAATGGTTAAGATAGTATAAATGTAAAATGTAAAAAAAAGACTAAGGTCTTTTGCGAGCTTTAACCGTAGTTAACTGATTTTTTGTCTCTTTTTTCAAAATTTAAAAGAAAAGCTCTCATCAGTATCTTGAAAAAATAATTTATGCTACTTTGATAAATAGTGTTGCTGAAAGAGAAGTATTATTTTATTTAAGTCTAATGAGATAAACCGCAGAAGCGAATCATTTACGATGCTTAACTATAAAGAAAAGTTTCCGGTACAATAGAGAGTCGCAGTCTCATTTACCATCTGCCACGCGATAAGAGTTTAATCGCGTATTAATATAAGCTCAAGCTGCAAGCATCTGAGCATCTTGAAAACTTGACAATGCATAACTTCCCAAGATAGCTTAATGATCCACGAAGAATATAGGAGTTATGGAAGGAAAACTTGCTTGATAATTTGTCTTCATTACCGCACGTCGCTGTTTTTAATCCGCTTATACTAAATCCAATAGGAAGCTCATCCTTATTAAATTAAAACGACTCTTATAAAATTTGTCGATTAACTCTGGATCAGAATCATTGACATTGACATAAGTTTACAACAATTTACAGCAATTTACAGCAATCTTAAATTTTCAGATTATATCCTCGAGTAATTCTCTCATCCTTCGTAATAACAAACTAACTTTCTTAACCGATTTGCGGCTCTTAATTGCGAAGAAATATATTTGTTACATATCTAACTTTTTGCATTTATTATCTTTATGGAGTAGAAACGCGTTCAGAGCTAATAAAACTCATATCTGCCTGTACCAGTATTCGTTAGTAGCCACCTCAATTGGCTTTTATATGAGTGTCCTCTGTGTCTATATTCTCTCTATGACATCCTTCTTGTTTCCTCGCAATTTGACTGCATGGACATTTAGATACGTTTCACAAGTTATCTCCATTTTCCCAGAATTTTACTTAACAAAATTGCATATTATCTCGCAGCAATTTCGCTAGTAAATCTCTTACTACTCTGTTACATCACTCCGTTGCGAACACATTTTCTACTTTTATTTATCTGGCTCCTTTTCTGTCTAACTTGTTCGGTCGACTGACGCTGAAATTCTCTCTCTGTATATCTTCGTGTAATTATTTTACAGGCATATTTTCTATATAGGCGTATATTTGCGGCATTAGATTGCGTTTCTTTTTAATCCATCAGCAACGAAGCAAAAGAGATTGGCCAATGTTACGTGAAAAATTTTGATTTTGAATCTCTGATAAGATTATGATGCGTGAAACGATAATGATGCTAATTACTACTAATAATGGCGGAGTTAATGAAACCCATTTAATCTGCATGAGCAATTATTTTAATGTACGATATTAGGTTCATTATAGTATGACCATTTCATATTCGATTATATTTTATAATCGCATTGCGGTTTTGATTGTGTTTGGATACCTTTGTTGTCACGTCTCATAATCGCAGATTATTGGCGAAATGATAATTAATAGAAGCGCGCTTTTAGAGAAATCGACGAGAAGATTATTTCCTGTATTGCTGGCTTGGTAAGGTTAAAATGCTAATGACGTTTGTATTACATTATCTACAATTTTCTCGCGCGTTTTCGATCAAAGAATCGAGAACTAGTTGCTACGACATTGGCAATTTAATGTCCAATTTAATTGTGTGTCTTGGAAAATTCTTACTATAATATTTCGATTATTTGCGTCAGGATAAATAATATCTACTACATTCGTTAATCATAAGTCTGCATTTTTTAAATTAATATGTATTACTATTGACTATTTCCTTATTCCCGAGAAATTTTAATAAGAGTTAATTAAAAAGAGTTACATAAAAAGTTATAGACTTTCAAGAGAATCTTTTACGTACACAGACTCTATCTTCCTTTTCTTATGCAATCTTTGCATAGCTACTAAAGTTTCGAAAAAATATGAAAATAACTTCGTCAATAAGATCATATTTTTTAAATTTTCAAAGCTATTGTTGTTCCGTCTATTGTAATCTTCTGTGATATTTCCGGACGATATTCTCCTATTGCACGATTTCCTGTGGAGCGTCTTATTCAGAAATGTTCTCATTACTTTAATTAAATTAATTATTAACTGAATCCGCAGGCAGGAGTGAATAATTCAATAAATTAAATTATTTGTTTAACTTGAGCATAATCTTATAATAACCTTATTAATTTTATATAAACTTTATTTATTGATAAACGCTTTAAATATGCAAGTTAGACGAATCTCCAATACAAATTGTCAATTACATAATAAACTTATTCGTTGGGAATAAATTTTTTGCTAACAGTCACAAATAATTACATCACGTAAAATCCGATACCGCTGAATAAATAAATAAATTACAACTTTATACGCTATAAAGATAGAAGATAATTTAATATGTATATAAATAAAAATATGTGGATAATATATGAAAACGGAATGAAAGAAGGATATTATTTACCCGTATACGTTTGTATAAAGATACAACGTATATTATTAGTCGCAAAAGAAATTCTAGTAAATAGAAAGAACGAAATACAAATATTCGCAGATGAACGAACAAAATTGCTTAACTAAGGTCTTAATGAGCAGATCTTCTCTTTCAGCGCGCCGTCTGTACGGGATGGAAAATCGGAGATGAGATCCTTTAAACGAATCCCAGCGCAGTGACGATGAAAAGCTAACGAAGGTTTGTCAAAGGATAAATTCGTTCCACTCTCTTTGCGCTATACAAGTTTTGACATTCCGACACTCTTGAGTATCAAATGTCAAATTGATTGCGCGCCTTCAATAGAATAATATCTGGGAAACCAACTAGTCTAGCTATGATATATCGCATGGTGCTATAAAAATTATTCTCGACGATTTTTATCACCTTTCTATTATTTTTAAGAACAGCTTGATATACGTGATACAGTTTTAGTTTCACGGAATATGAATTACAAAAACTGAATCTCTTTTTTTTTCTCGAGTCAGCATTAAATCTCATGCAATTTATTTTATGGAGCCTCAAGGAGAAAGAAAGAACTTTAGTTTCTTACGATAGCGTCGGACAATCCTCATTTTCTTCACTATATAGTGGATACACTTAACCGTGAAGACTCTAACAAGCCAAAGTGGCGGCAGCCCAGCTTAATCCACGCTTAACTCTCGCATGACCTACAGAGCTATTGGTTGTACTAGATCTTCATCCAATTTTGCTAGGTTGCCTAGACACTTAATTCAATATCAAATTTTGTCGAACGTAAGAGAGGCGGAGGAAATTAAGATGCCAGAAACCTTGTAATTCCGTCATCTCTTTTATATAATTTAAGATTAATTTAAAAATTTGCATGATTGCGATTAACTACTTATAATAAAGTATTTTCGATTCTATAATAATTAATTGTTTATATTGTTTATAAGAAAGGGGCAAAAATTGGCTCTTTTTATATTATTAAATTTTATAAATATCTATTGTTTTGAGAGATTGTTATAACTTCTAAAATCATTTATCGCCTGAAATTTTGTAATGTAATACATAATAATTGTTAGTATTACATACTAATTAAAATAAATAAACAGTAAACAATGTATAAACAATGTATTGAAGGTACGAACGAGTTTTGTTTGTTAAGTATCTCGCCTTTTCTTTGTAATAAAATATAGGAATTTTGATTTTTGAAGGGAATAAAAGAAAAATCTTTTTCTCATCAAACGAGATGATGAGATAGACCGTTGGGACGGGCCGAGGGACAGGGAAACTCCGAAGAGAAAAGAAAATGTCGAAAAGCGAAACTCGTGGAATTGTCCAGTTTCAGTTTGTTAGTTACACAAAGCTCAGTTTGTTTGTTACACAAAACTAACGTGATATTCCAACGCCATCCGACGAAATAAAACTATTCTGCGTTCTTTCATGAGACAACAATATTTTTGCCCGAGACCGGAAGTTCTTACATTGTCCTATGCGCACTTGACTCGCTCTCTTTTACCAATATGTAAGAGGGCAAAGTAGCGTCTCTTAAATGTACGAGAAAAAAAAAATTTGCCAAAACTCAACTTCATGTTTCGTGATTGCAAAGTTATACATAAAGTCAAAGATTAGTGAATAAAATCTCAGAGTATTAAAGTACTACACGGTGATTACGGGATATTCTATACGTTAAACTGAATTTGAATTCGTGCGTATTCGAGCGTTCTTCTTTCGACATTATAATATAATTGATTCAAACGCGATAGCAATGTCTCACGTATGCATCCGCAAAATGCGTGGATGATAAATTAAATCGATACCTGACACAATAATCTGCGTCAAAACCTATTTACGAACTCACGTCGATGACCGAAATTTCGTATTCAAAACTCCGCTTTTTCGCCGAGCCACGGCCGCGCTGGTGTCACGTTGTTAACGGCCTGGCTGTGTATTCCACGGGATTCCTCGATCCACGATACGGAATCAAATTACAGTTTGCTTGCGGCTGACACGCGGCTGGCTTGTACGGCATTAGTCAGACGAAAATTCATTGATCAGGTCGGTCACGACGTTATCCGCCTACATTTTCGGAGATGCCGATCGGCGCGCCGGCAGCCAATTACAGCGAGGGCTTTGAATCCAACTGGAGAATGAATCAACCATACGTAAGCCGACAGTAATAATACGGTTCTAGGGAAACGCGCGCGCACGGTTTACCAGTTGCCTTAAACGCCATATCGATTCTCTTATCAAACAGCAAGGATGATAGGATAGCAACAATGTCGAACGCGAGATAGAGCGCTTGCGTTGTGCGCGCTATGCAATTAAGATCAAAATTAACACGATTTGGGCGGATAAATAATTTAACACAATAAACAACGTAGGAAGCTATTCGAGCAAGCATCTCGTCGCTTCATTACATATCGACATTACGACAAGCACATATAGATACAGTATATCTCTCTGTAGATGTACACATTGTAGAAAATCAATAAGTTTGAAGTGATATATTAGAGTTATATTTTTAGAGTTACATTTCTTAACGTAGTAAAATAACACCTCATGATAACTCTTTCTAACTCGGTCGTAATGGCATATTTAGTTACAGTACGACGAATCTTCTGTTCTACCGCGTGTATTTGGAGAAATTACATTTAGGGAAGCATGGAAATGCTAACATCGCCGTGTGTTACGCCACGACAAGGATACCATGACTCATGGTTGATTCACTTTCGTGAATAACGCTTCGACAAGCGTACCGCGTAGAATCGAGCTGTTGCAGATATGCTTGATCATCCTCACGCGCGATTCAGAGATGACGCACGACGTTCGTTATGCCTTGAGCTTCTGTGTTCATTCGGTCGTGGAATCTCCCGAGTACCTACTTCTACTCGCTGTGATTAAATCTTTGCGGTTCCCCGCGATCGATATGAATTCTACAGTGGCTTATGACGGCGTTATACGCGTTTAAATTCGATTAAATTGGATTTGTAAGATCCTTAGGAAACGTTACTAATTTAGAAATTAATTATCTTCTTGGTAAACAAGTTAATTATTAATATAAACAAAATAATGCAAGACACTTATACCTTATATTCATCGCAAAATATAGGGTAGCATTACTTTTTTAGTAAGTAATATTACAATTATTATTTCATATAGAATTAAATCGTACAAAAAGAATAATTAAAATTTTGGCTTCGGTGAACAGAGTGTAATATTTGTTTCCGATTACATTTTTCGACGATTGTTTTATTTGTGAATTTGACTGTATAATCTCATCCGCTTGAGCCCATCGCGTCGTTGTGTATTCCCTGTCAAAAAGCAGGGAAAATTTTATCTGAAGAGATAGTCAGAAAATTGATTGCGTAAAATTGATAGGTGAAATACAGCACACAAGTCTCGACGGCGTATCAATGTACGTGAGTAAAGAGACAGCTAGAGGATTGTTTGCATAAAAGTGATAGACGAGAGGAGTGTAGTATCGAGCAGTACGGGTTGCGATGCATGTCTCTCTCTTTCTCTCTCTCTCTCTTTCTCTCTCGGAGGTGGAAATATTCCGGCATACGTCCTCGGGGTGTCGTATCCTGAGCCCGGTGCAACGCGACGATGTTTTACGAGGTGGCAAAGCCGTGTGCCAACTGTGTCTCGTTACGTTAGATTTTACTGTGTTCTCCGGGGCGCCGCATAAATTCGTTAACCAATAAAATCCTCATCGCGCGGTGTAATAATCGGGCCGAAAGGTAACCATCCCGCGTAACGAAACCGCAGACAGTACCTTCCGTCGTTTCCTCGCTTTTCTTCAGCGACGAAACGCCTTTATATATCCCGGCGAATTCCTGTGACGAACTTTCCAAGCTACAAGAATTCTGCAGACTGCTGTTACGCGCGTCGTTGTTAGATTGAAATTTGTTGCCCGGATTTCTTGAGAAGCGACCGATATAGATTCGTGATAGAATTTTAAGACACGATGAGAATAGTTCTTTTTATACTATTTTATGCTGCTGCGTATATCGTAGTGTAGTATATAGAGATAAATATTGCAATCTCTATGCCTAACGTAATCGAATCACCGATCTGAATTTAATAGACCGATTTTTAAAGAGTTTCTAATTGCAAGAGAAACATGAAAATCCGTGCGTGAGTAAGTCCGATTACAGTTAAGCTCCAACTATGTAGATTAATAATTAACAAATAGTCGAGTCCTCTGCTGTGTTTCATGAATAATTTAACAAACTGGACAGTCATGAAAATTCATACTTCCCCTTGCTTTGCATTCCTGCTTTCTAAACTCGGAATGGACCGCCAAAATAAAGCAAGTACGTTGACACAAAACAGTATTTTTTATCGGACTGAAACGTCGGCTGTTACGTAAATAGTGCGGATGATAAAGTCGCAGGAGAGCAGAAATAATAAAAACCGATGAAAACTATTATTTATGAGTCTCTTAGTTTCTGCAAACATGCATAAAATTTATTTCAATATCCGCTTACTGAACGCAAATGGCTCGAAGCAATCCGCGATCATATCCTGCTTCGTCTCTGCACATTGTTCAGCCAGTTCAAATATAAAATAAATTGTGGCTCTGAGTTTTTTTCTCAAAAATCAAAGCGTAGATGCCACGTCAATCAAATGTCAGCTTAAGTGATGCAGACGATTATTATCCTAGGGTAAATGTCAACCGCAAATTGATATATGGTTAATCGATATCGATAGTAATTTCGCTGGTCCCCGATTCTTAGAATCAAGTTTAACCCTCGGTTGTCACACGGGGTCAAAATGATCCCAACCAATTTTCAAATAGCTGCATGCTGTTCAAAAACTAACAGTTTAAGTGGATCGCAAAGAATTCTAGAATTAAGTTTAAACATTGTAGAATGTATTCTCATTATAAAAAATTAACTTTTTGAGTGGCATTATGTTCAAAAATTTTTTAAAACATGTTCAAAAAAGAGGTGTGACAATCGAGGGTTAAAAAATTAAAAAAATAGCGATTAAAAGATTATACAATAAATGTTTCTTCAAAAATAATTAGATAATAATATAACTGAGTGTCTCTCTTTTTCTCTTTTCAATTGTGTCTCAAGTAATATAAATAGTAAATATTATTATGTCTCTTTAAAAATAATATAAATAATAATATATTTGTGCTGTTATTATAATATACTGGTCAAAAGTATTGCATCGCTTATGGAAAGAGAAGTCGTTACTTTATTAAAGGAAGACATAAATGTTATAAAATTTTATTTTAGTAGGGGAGACCGGGGCCTAACCGTCAGTTTTTTTTCGGTGCCGATTTTTAACAAGAAAATAAATAATTGAAGTTAAAAGTGGTATACCACTGTAAAGAGTGAACCTTTAGCTACAAAATTTATTAAGGAAATTTTTATCTACGTCGCTTTGTTTAACCGGTATAGAGCAAAAACGACAACGGTGCAAAAATTGAAATCTCAAAAATGCCGGGGTTTAACCGTCACCCCCCCAGGGTTTATCCGTCACACTGCATTTTCAACACATATACATACATCTAATTCTGAAAAATGATAGGATACATTTTAATAATTGTTTTTTAAGAGAAAAATATAAAAATTTATTAAAAAATAATTGTTTTACTTATTCCATAAAACAATTTAGGCACGTGAATACAGAGGTTAACCAAATCGTAAACTCCCCAACGGCACGTCATATTGTCAACGCGGGCAACCACGGGGAACACGCGTGACGGCGTTCCGGTGCCATAGGATCAGCGCGGACCCTCGAGCAACCTAACCAAGCCGCGTTTCTCGCGGGGGAGCGATAAATAGCGACAGGGGGGTTAGAAAAGCTCGCGGTGGAGCGCGACCATTTTACCGACTCGACGGCGTCCTCGCGCCGATTCCTCGACGCGCCGACGACGACGACGACGACGACGACGACGACGACGACGACGACGACGACGACGATGACCACCACCGACACCACCACCACTACAACGCCGGCGACAATGACGCCGAGACGATGCGGCGAACGCTGGACGATGCGGTCGCACGCGCGACTGTCACTGACACAACGACCAACAACGACGATCTACCGCGCGCGCGGCATGTCAACTCTCGCGCGGAAATCGCGGGATCTCAGAGCCGTGCCGTGCCTCGCCGTACCTCGCCGACGTGCCGTGAGCGCGAGCGATCTCAAAAACAACGGTCCGCCATCTTTTCGGTCGGCCAAAACACCCGTTTTGCGACGATACGTGCGTACTATTTCCCTCCTATACAAACTGACGCACGTGCAAGGGAAGACAGAATCACGCTCGAGGGAAACCTAACCTGAAATCGCCGTGAGCCGAAGTCGTGCGCCCGGCGCGCCACAGTGACGAGACTGACGGATAAATCCCGGGTGCTTACTGACGGATAGGCCCCAAGCACAAGTTTCAGGTTTGATCGCCCACGAAATATTAGACATCAACGATAATGAAAAAACTACACTGGATTCGTGTTCAGCATGCATTACTCTTTATAATCACGTACTTTGAGATTTGGAGAGCAAATATTATTGCAGATATTACAAAATTTCCACGCGCAGAAAATTTCACTTTCACCTTCCGAAAACACGTTTGCCCTCGTAAAAATCATAACACGGCAGATAACCTGCCGAAACTCCGTTGGTCACATGGGTACCATAAGCAGCGTTTACAATGTTAATAGCGAGTTCGCACAATATACAGGTTCCGAGATATTTGACTTGACGCTTCAACCCCGGCGACGGTTAGGCCCCGGTCTCCCCTACTGTTATTTTATACTTTGATAGGAATACTTTGAGAAAAAAACAAAGATCTTAATGATTTAGGGAAAAGTATATGTTTGTTCCGCCAATAATTGATTAACGAGAAAGACTCTTTATAATCGACAACAATTGGCTATCAGTGTCGTGACAATTCGATCATTGATTTTGGTCGGATTAATTGTCAAGACGTTTCGACCATGGGTTTTGGTCATTACAAATTGATGTAATTTGAAGCTTATATATATAAGCATTGTAATTTAATTTAAATAATTAAATTTATTGCGAAAAATATTACCACATGTTTCAGTGATCGAATTGATACGACGCCCTACACGCAATGATGGAGGTTCCAGGTTTGAACCTTGGCTGAGGTAATATTTTTCGCAATAAATTTAATTATTTAAATTACGATGCTTATATATAAGCTTCAAATTACATCAATTTATAATGACCAAAACCCATGGTCGAAACGTCTTGACAATTAATCCGACCAAAACCAATATTGTCACGACATTGATAGCCAATCGTTGTCGATTATAAAACAGAGTTAAAAAATTTGATTATTATTATAAATAAAGGGATTAACCTTTGTGCCACCGTCAACAGCGCCTGGCTCTTACTTAGCCCGTTCCACACTCTCTTTGATTTTCATCAGAGCCTTTACACGGATAAAATAGAGTCTTTCTCCTTAATAATTTAATTGACGTCGAATAATTATCGTCAATGATAATTATTCAACATCAGTTAAATAATTGTACATACAAACGATATAAGTCATAATCAATAATAAAAACTAAATATAAGATCATCGTCTATTGTATCTATAAAAAAAGTGCCTAAAACGTTTCCGGTAATTTTTACATAATATATGAGATAATTACGTGAGACAACGCCATTTTCTAAAATCATATTAAATATTGTCGTGGAAAATATTCTCCCTTGCTGTATATAGGAAGCAAATGCGACATTACATATTGATGATTCAAAATAGCGCATTCCATCCGGGTGTCTCATGACAAACGCAAACTTGTCTCCGATCCTGTGTGGCGCGCACTCGTTTTATAATTCACAGGGATGCATTTCGCGCGTTCGCAATTCCCTCAAGATCGCATCTCCCGCCTTCATTGTCTGTCCGCGCGGGCAGGGCACACCGTCGTCCCCCTTCCCTCACAACCACGCGGGCGTTACACCTTCTTTGAAGTGCCTGCATCCCCGGGTATCTGCAGAAGAATAATGTTGCTAAAGGGGACTGCCGCGGCGCGGCGGGGTGAGAGGCGGGACTTGTCGAAAGGGGGTTTAGAGGAGCACAGCGGAAAATGTACAAGCGCACGGACGCGGGTCGATTTGTTTCTTGGAACGGCGTCGCACCTTTTTCCGCCGTCGCTAAGAAATCAAGCCGTACATCATGTATCTCCTTTTTCCATCTCTCTCTTTCTCTTTTGGCAGAGTCACGTCCTACACACGAGAAATGCATACAGGATGATTCAAAACAGACCAATGTTAAACAGAGGAACGTATTATTTAATAAGTTTCGAGATGACTTTTTCCGCCTTGAAAACTTTGGACCGACATTTGGCCACGACGTTAGCAATTAAAGTTAAAGAGTGAATAAAACATAAATAGTGCAACATTCTATTTCCTAATTTAAATTAGTAAATATAATTTTAATTAAAATGTGATTTGCATATCTGATCATTTTTAATTACTGCAAATTAAAATGCAGATTATGTGCCCTTTATTTAAATATTTCTTGAGGAAATGTTGAGATTTCCTAAAGAACATATTTTTATGTTAATTATCATGTTCTTAAAATGTGATTAATATAAATTATAGTTATAAAAATCGTGCATTTTTCTTTCTAAACTGCAGAAGCTGAACAAATAAAAGCCTTCAAGCACCAGCGAATCAATAGTTAGAGATTTATTTAAAAAGTATAAGCTTTCAATGCGCAAGATTAAAGCAGAAAGATGAATGCATAGCAAAATTGTTTTAATTAATTTCAAATTTTCATTTTGATAGAAATGCTGAACCATTAGCCGCTAAACATGCAAAATTTGCGATCGATGGTTATTGATTTTTATTGAATTTCAAGACACAAGATTAATACGGAATTTGTCGAACAATCCGCAGTTGAAAGAAAGTGTAGTTGACTTCTGGGACACTCTGTACATACACAACGCGAGGGCGCGTATATGATATACGGTGTGTCGGGCACGGCGGCATTGTTCTCCTCGGATAGCGGCACCGAACTAGGTCGCACCCGATATACATCGCGAATCTCATTTACTCGTTTGTTCGGTGGCTACAAAGCTTGACTGCGATCGATTTCGCGGATCATAGGAGATATGCAAAGTCGTGCCACGTGCGCGCACTGTCTATTAGTCTGCAGAAGACAAAGATAAATAGTTCAAGAGGACGGTATGTTTAACGTGTAATATAGCGATGAAAATTGGTACGAGATTTATTCGGCACACGTAACGAATGTGTGTGTAACTCTCTAACTCTAACGTAAGGTGGTTTAAAATAATCAAACACTTCTGTGTCATAATAAAAGAATTAACTTTCAACAAAGTTCACTTTATACCCAAACCTAGCTATTAATCCCCTCCCCTCCCTCTCACATTTCTCGCGTCTTTTTTTTAACTCATTAAGGCTGCGGTCCACTTGACGCTACAAATGCTTCGAAGCATTCCTCTATTCCTTTCTTTCAATGAAGAAAGTAGGAGAAGAAGAACGCTTCAAACATTTGTAGCGTCAAGTGGACCGCAGCCTAAGTCTAGAAGACCCCTACGCGCTTTTCTGTTTTAAATCTTTGTAACTCGGGTTCTAATCAAATTATTTTTAGACTGTAATTAATATTTAGAAGTAAAAACAGTTACTCTTTCTAGTCGATGGGGTGAGATAACTGAAAGAAAAGAAGAGATAAAAAAAGGAAGTGACCCCTGGCTTTTTATTGACAAATATTCAATTAAATAATATTTAACTATAATAAATAATTTCGTCTATCTCTTTGAGTAAATTAAATTGATATAATTATTATATGAGTGATCTATAGCAAAAATTCTATTAAATACCAATTGCAATCTAAAAATTTTAATTGAGAGATTGAGACTCGAGTTACAAGAATTTGAAACAGAAAAGCGCATAGGGGCATACTAGGATTTAATAGGTTAATGTAATTATTTGCGTAGAGTATATGTTCCCAACATTCCGATATTATTATCCCAATTTTTATTATTTTCTTTGATGATTTACAATTAAATAAAGATTGATAATATTCCATAAATCTTTTAGAATTTGAGATAAAGATAAGTGCAAAAGTTCTTTAATTTGTGTAGCATTCGATAAATAAAAGGATTATACTCTGTAAATTTAGTAGATTTCTATCGCTGGGGTATATTTTACATTACACGCGAGTAATACAGAGAGAGAGAGAGAGAGAGAGAGAGAGAGAGAGAGAGAGAGAGAGAGAGAGAGAGAGAGAGAGAGAGAGAGAGAGAGAGAGAGTTAAAGCTTCTTATAAAAATAGTTTTAAAATATGACGTTTTTAAATATTTTTACAAAATCTGGCATTTGACTGTCTTAATAAAAATAGCGCCTACATAATAATACTAAAAAGTTCAGCAGAACAATAACAATAATTATAATTATTACAATTTTTTAAATTAATAATAAGCTTGTGTACAATAACGTAAAATGCTTAAGTTATAAACACAACAACATATATCAACAATTTATTAATGTCTTCTATATTATACATAATTTTGTTAATTGCTATATATATAATCATAAGCTTGATATCAGTTATCATAATTAATCAGTAAAATTCATTACGCTAAGTTCACGTTACGTTGAGCTACCAATACCATGAAACAGAATAAGCCAATAAGAGAAAGATAGAAAGAAAAAAATATACGATAGCGTATAGTGAGCGCGAAGCAATCTCGTAAATCAGTCGTGGCCAGCATAAACGGATTACCAAGTGGGAAAATTTACTGCGAGGCACACATAACTTTTCTTTCTATCGGCGATGGGGGAGGAAAAAAAATGTAAGACCAAGAGAGGGATAAAGACCTCGGTTTTCCTTGGTAAAAATAAATCATCGAAGCCAGTAAAATGCCCGAAACAAAACAAAGCAAACGAACCTTTGCAAGAGCTCCGGAAGCCATTTTTTCATTTATTGCCACGTAAATCACCCTTTTATTTTACTAAATACACGGCTTAATTGGATCACATTTCGCAGGAGGGAATCAACTAACAATATTGCGATTGTTGGGTTCGTTCCTTTCTGCAAAGAGTTCACTCCAATTATACCATAACGATGCTCCACCATTAAATCATTCAAAAAGAGGAATTATTGTTTATCTCCGAAATATATACCGATAAACAATATAATATAGTGTTTGCTTGTTATTTTTGGGGGCTTGTGTCCTATAAAGAAGGGCGTGTTGATTATTGCAAATTCACAAAACCTTTGCAATAAAACATGTTACATAAATAAAAAAATATATTTTTTTTATCTGTGATTGATGCTAAAATGCATAAAATATTTTATTTTATTTTTTAATAACAAAATCAAACGTAAGAATAAAATTGCTTTAATGATAAAAAATATAACTAAAGTTAATGTAATTTAAATAAGTGTATAATAATTAAAATAATTTCTATAAATTATATCTATAAATGTAATTTATTGACATAAATCTATAATATTGCGCACAAATACACATTTTATTATCATATACAGTAATAGAATTGTTCCAATATTGCAAAGATACAAAAGCTGTTTCAAAGTCATTAAAAAAATTCTTTTGTATATCAGTTGGACATGCTGTGGATTTTGTTGCATTATTTGGGAGACGTAATCCAGTATTCCGAAACTCTCATATCTGGTTCCTTCTTCTGGTTATGTCGCTCATAAAAGAAAATATCTCGGCAAAATTTCGGCAATTCAATCCGTCTATGTATCGCATTTTCTCGCGCTGCTCGTTATGTGAAATTTCGGATAAACCACAATTCTCTCCGATATATGATCCCAATGGCGCATATATTTTATATTTATGTTTGTTATATTCTATTTGTGTACCTAGCTTCGCCAAACATTCGCGTTTCGTCACGCTACACGGGAACCCGGTTTTTAATCCGGGTAATCGTAATCGTTTTTTTATGGATTTATTTCAATATATTTTTTAAATTGATATTGACGTGTATCGTAAATTCCTTAAAAAAATTGCGCCGGTTTAACAAGCGGTGTTTGCTCTATTACATAAAACTTTATTACAAAGAAATCTAATGGAAATAATTTAGGCGATACAAATCAGACGCGCACTTTTCATCAAGTACAGCACATCGCGCGAAAACAGGCGATCTTCATGCAAAATACTAGCACAGTTCGTAGAAAAAGGAAATAAAAAATGAGACTTTCTACGTTTCTACCAGACATTAACGCGGCGTCGCGTCAGCGGGAAATTCACGTCGCCACAGGCGACGACGATTTTAGGCGCACCAGGTCTTTAAA